>NC_081572.1:2870228-2964433 GCF_022355385.1 Mustela nigripes | reverse complement strand
GCTTAACCCACTGAGCCACCCAGGCGCCCATTTCTTTTTTTTTTTTTAATAGAGACTCAAATGGGTGAACCTGGGGCCCGAGATCACACGGCAAATCAGCAGGTCAGGGTCAGGAGGGAAGCAGAGTGGGGCTGAGCATTCTGAATCCCAAATATAGCGGAACCACAGCCAGGCACCGCGGTCCAGCAGGCCTGAGCCCCGATCCTGAGTAGTGGGGGTCCCTTACAGTTCTGGGCCTCTGCTTCCTTGTGGGAAGACAGGAATCGCAAGCGGGCCCGGCTGGGCTGGGGTCAACGCGGGTGAGTGGGAAGCACGTGCTGTGTCCCCTCCGGGCCCCATCCCTCGAGCTGTGCCGCCGGAATCCCACCGCCCAGATGCCCAGGGGCTTTGGAGAACCAGCTCAGCCTCCCCTGCCTGACCTCGGAGGAAGCAGAGAACCGTGGGGAAAAGCCAGAAGAGAAGGAACAGCCAAGAAATGGGGGCGCCTGGGAGCCGAGCGCGTGGGGCGCGGGCGCTTGCCGGGGCCTGAGTTTGTGGGAAGAGAGGGAGGCAAAACGCTGGTGGTCTTTTCACGTCATGAGGCTTTTCAGATACTGTCTGGATCGAGGGAAATTAAATATTGCAGCTTTTAACCCGAGCCACACAGAAAACACAACCTCGCGGTAAATAAAGACAGATTTGCTGCTGTGACGCTTTCCCTGAACAAAACCCCCTGTGCACCTCATTTGCAACTATTCCCCGATTTGGTGACGCAGGCCCTGCAGCGCATATCATCGTCCCCACGAAGGCGCAGAGGCCAGGGGGCCGGCAGGGCCGGGCGGGTGAGAGCTGTGCTGTCTGGGACGGTGGGGCGGGGTCGGGATGGGGCTCATTATGACAGAGATTACACTGAGAAATCAATTTTTAATTGAATGTATTCTTTGAACAGGCCCTGTTGCCCATGGCTGAACACTAATGGAATTTCCACTCCGAGCTGCCCCTTCTCTGCGGATGCCCCCCACCCTGCTGACCGCAGCAGCACTGACCAGGTCGGGGGATCGCCCCCCACTGGGGCAGCGCCCTTAGTGCACTGGGCTTCTGAGGGCGACAGGGCCACGTGTGGGTGGGGCGGGGGGCTGGTGGAGAGGCTGCCCGCTCCGTGCAGACTGGCCCGTGGCAGGTGTGGGGGTGCCTGGGGCTCTAAGTGGGGGAGGGGCAGGGCTCCCCTGGGGGCCCCCCAGAACCTTACCAAGGGGCCGGTCTGAGGATGGGGCACAAGAGTGCTGGCCCCTCCCCTGCACCCCTGCATCGGGCCTCTCCTGGCATGCCAAGGAGTACAGTCTGGGGGACAAGTGCATGAAGGAGACAAACCCTGGGCAGGACAGGGCAGTGAGGTACGGGCTGAGACGCGGAGCCAAGGGGTCTACGAACCCGTACTTCTGCCCACTCTTCTGCCAGGGCACCGCCGAGCACCGGCCAGCGGAGGAGGACGGGTACTTCCATCTTTCCCTTTCAGGGGCGCTGGCTGGGTCTGTGGGCGACTTGGGCCCCTGACGGGTCACGGCCTGCATTGTGGACAGACCCACCTCTGTGAGGAGGGACCCGCACTGGGCCTGCTCACCGGGAGCTCATCCCTTCTCTGTACCCTGGGCCTCCATCCCGCAGAGATGCCCAGGGGTCACCCCCGCCTGCGGGCACAGCCTCGGGGCCACCCAGGACTCTGGCCTTGAGCCGTGCTGTTCTGGGAGTTCCTACAAATCAGGGCTCCGCTGCCTCTTTTCCTCCACTCCTGGGTGGTTCCCAGCCACAGCAGGGGCGGGGGGGGGGGGTCTCCTCCCGGGCACGTTACCTTCTGGACCTCACAGAGTGGCTCCCAGACAGACGGGGTCGAGGGGCGGGGAGGGTCTCCGCTGCCAGAACCAGGGTTCCCTGGCACCAGGGACACCTCCGTTCCAGCCCCCAGGGGACCCGCTCTGCCGACCAGCCGACTTAAAACTGACCCCGGGGCCCCCCAGGGAGGGCACTGTAGGCGGCCACCCTCTAGCCTGGAAGCCACAGGCAGCCCTGAAGGGCAGTGGCCCTCTGAGCCCCTCCAGCAGGAAGTGTGAAGCTGTGCGGACCCCTCCCCCCTTTCTTAGTCCACAAGGACCCTGACCCAGGGCTCCTGTGCCCAACCGAGGGGCAGACCAGCAAGGGGGTGCTCCTCAGGGCCTGCTCCTGCTCAACGGCCCCCCAGCCGGGACGGGTCCTGCGCGTGGGCCCCCTTGTTGCTCCTGCCCTCAAGGACATCCACGAGGGGAGTCTGGAGCCCAAGCACCCCAAGATCAGAGGCCTGGCTGGCCCATGGCGGGGGAAGGACAGCAGGCTCCCTGCGGCTCCTTCTGCCACCACACCCCCTGCAGAGAAGGGGGACTGAGTGACCGGGCCTGGCGTTGGCCGGGAGGGGCCGGGCCGGCTCCCTGCACAGGAACAGGCCCTGGGGGAGGACGTGGGCTAAGCACGCGGGGGTGGGGGGGGAGGCAGCCCTGCCTTTCCTCAGTGTCTCCGCCAGGCCGGGCCCCGGGGCCGGGTCCATCAAATGAGCAGAGGCGCTGCTGTGCCCCCCACCTCCGCCCTGTCACCAGGCCCAGAAGGCAGAAGCCAGTGAGGCCGCGTGTGTTCTCAGCTGGCTCCTGCACGGGGTCAGGCGAGCTTGGACGAGCCCCGTGGGGTTCTCACAGAACATCGCCGGACACGGCCCCGAGCCCTCAGGTGCTGCCTTTCCCAGTGAAGCGCCGGAAACAGAGAGTGGAGGGAAACAGCTCGGAAACCCAGAGCGCGAGCTGGGAGCACGGATCCCGGCGGCCAGTCTCCCAGCGTGGGGCGGGGGGGGGGGGTCGCACCCCAGAAGCTTCACGCGCCTCCCGGGGGTCCTGCCGGGACTGACTGGCCAGCAAGCAGGGGGGCTGGCCTGAACTCAACCTTTCAAACCAGCTCCCAGCTGTGCCCCTGTGGACTGGAGATTCTCAAACGCGTCTACACTGCACACACCCCGGAAGTTTTAAAAAATACTGCTGCCCGCATCCCACCCCCCGAGGCTGTGAACGCTGGCTGCAGCCGGGGCTAGAGGGGGCCTCATGGGCACGGACTCCTCGGGCTCTCCGAGCCCGCCCGCGGCCGCCCTGCCTCCTGCCGGCGGGGCCCAGCCACCCCTGTGGGGCAGAGCCGGGCCTCCTCGGGGCCTGAAGGGGCATGTCGGCACCGACCCTTCGGGGGGGGGCAGGGACGCTGTGCCCGCACCTTCGGGTTTCTGTTGGGCCAGGTCTGGTCGGGGGAAGCCTGTCTAGGCCCCCGAGCTGAGGCCTGCCCACCTCCCACCACGTCAGCTCAGGCCACTGCTGACCTGTGGCGCCGAGTCCTCCTCTGTGAGGGAGGGTGTCCTGTGCACGGCGGCAAGTTCACAGCACGCACAGGATGCCACCAGGACCCCTGAACTTGTGGCAATCTCAGCTCTCGGGGCATCGCCATGGGTGCCACGCGGGCCCAGTCGGCAGGCCTGTGAACGGTTTTCGCTGTTTCCCACTGCATGGGGACCCCGTGCTGACACAGAGCATTAAACCCAGTCTGGGGACCCTCAGTGACTCAGCCCTTGGTGCTCTGTGTGGACTTGAACCCGGGATCCAGGGCCTGGTCCCCAGTCTGCTCTTGGTCCAGGCTTGGCCCCTCTCATCCCTTCCCCAAGTTGTTCTGGCCCAAACTTGAGCCCTAGAAGACACCATCAGTGGCTACCTGCCTCCAGGGATGGCCCTTCGGTCCCCGGGCATTTGCAGAGCAGACTGGCATGCCTCGGGCCCACCTGGGGGACAGCAGAGGGGTCTCCTGGCCCTGAGTCCCCCGGCACGTAATGGCCATCTCAAGCCCGCTCTCTGGCCGTGAGGAGTGGCCGTCCCAGGGGCAGCCCACAAGCGCAGGCCGGGCTGCACATGGGGCCACCTCTCCCCGCCCTGGCTGGGGCTGGCTCACGGGTGACGGCATCTGGTGCCATGCTGGGGCCCCTCCGCGTGTGGGTGGGGCCGTGTGACTACAGCCGCCGTCCCCAGGTCCTGGTCCCTCCTGGTGAAGGTCTGCAGGCCCCTTGGGTCCTGGGGCCAGTCCTGGTCCCTGCCAGAGTCTGCGGGGACAGCCTGTTGAAAGCGCCCTCGTCGTGGCTGTGTTGGGAAGCAGGGTGGGCTCCTACGCTTCCGGCAAGGGGGCAGGCGGGCAGGGGCCCCAGCAGGGTGGGCAGCCCCTGCTCCCCGCCGTCGGGCACGCAGTCTGGCAGCAACACTGCTGTCCCCTCCAGTCGTTTTGTTTTTTCCAGAGATTTACTTCTTTACCGGCGGGGCGGAGGGGAGCATGAGTGTGTGCGCGCAGGGGAGAGGCAGAGCACGACAGAGAACCGCAAGCAGACTCAGCACTGAGCGTGGGGCAGGACATGGGGTCGATCTCTTGACGCTGAGAACTCGACCCGAGCCGAGACCCAGAGTCGGACGCATCACCGACTGTGCGCCCAGGCGCCCCCTGCCCCCGCCCTGCCCTCCAGTTGAAGCAGAAGCACCGTCAGCCCCGGCCCTGACCTGCTGCTGGACACAGCCTGTGGCCAGGTCCTCGGCTTCAGATCTTGCAGAGGTAACGAGACAAAACAGAAAAGCAGCGCGGGAGGCCTCGTCCTCACCCCAGTCCCCGCTCCCCGCAGCGGGCTCCCGCACTGTCCGCTGCGGACACCGAGGCCGGCGCCCGTCCAACCCGAACCGAGAACCTGGACTCCTCTCCACCCGCAGAGACGCGGAGGCCCACGTCCGCGGGAGCTGTGGTCACACACGGGGTGGCAGGGGTGGTACAAGGGGGCACACTGGAATCTGGGGCCCCACGGGGCTGGGCGGTGCGTGGCCTGCCAGAGAAAGGAGGGGATCGGTTCCGGGCTGACTTCCGCAGACGCCTTCCGTGCATGCGAGACCCCGTGCAGACCCACGCTGGCCTGGGTAGCCCATTTTACAGAAGGGGAGGCTGAGGTACGGACGCTGAGTCACCGGTCACCCTTGGCTGCAATGTGAACTCCGAGCATGGGAAGTGGCTACGGGAGGCCGGCCCCCAACCGGGTGTCCCGGGGGCCGCGTACGCACCGTGCCCAGGGAGGGGGAGGCTGGTGAGACTCCCCCGAAGGGCCAGCAGCCAGTCCCCTGCAGCCCTCCCCCACGTGGGTGCACGCAGGCTGGGGCCCCTAGGCCAGGCCCCCGGGGACAAGGCAGGGCTCGTCCTGAGCTCTGACGAGCGCGTTCGATCTAGCCCCTCTTCTCGTGCTAATGATCGTCAGCGGCAAGGCAGAGGCCGCGAAGGGGAAGAAAATTACTTCCTGAAAAAGGAATCGACTGATCCCCGTCATTTCTCAAGGAATCACTGACCTGTGAATATTTCATTACCCAAAATGCCGCGCCGTCCATACAAAGCAGCCGCCGCTGCGGCAGGGCCTGGGAGCTCGGCCGGGCCTGGGGCGGACGCGGCAGCTGGGTGCCGGGCTGGCGTGCGCCTGCGGCCTGGAGGTGGCAGGGAGAGTCCCCGTGCTCCTCGCGCCTCCGGGCTGGGACCCGCCTCCTCTCCCTCGCCCACCCGGGACGCCAGGGCACAGCGGGGGCATGGGGAGGGATGGGGGCCGAGGGCTGACGATGGCCTTGTTCTCAGCCTGGTGGCCGCCCACACTCCTCGCCCCGTGGGCCCGGAGCTCCCGGCGGGCCTCTCCCAGACTTCCCCGATCTGGAGTAGGTTCCCCGCAGCCGCCTCACTCGGAAATCTGTCCCAGGTCTCGGGCTGGTCTGGGTCTAGAAGTTTCTAGAAGCTGATGCCGCCTTGTGCTCAGTGGCTGTGGCCTGGGGGAGGGGAGCGGCGCTCACGCTGCAGACGGGCAGACCCCACAGACCAACCTGCTCACCCCGACGCCGAGGGTGGGGCCCCGGGACGGGGAAGAAGCACCTGCCCCACAGTCGGGCTGTGGCTTCAGTCCAGCCTCTGCTCCTCCGCTGGCTACCGGGCACCCGCTGCGGGCTACCCAGCCTCCCTGGGCCGTCGCTGCCCGGGCTTTAGATAGGTCAACGCGGCTCGCCACCGCATGGGGGGGCTGAGAGGGAAACAGTCACAGCACCGACGTGAGCCGCGGGTCAGCGGCTGGAAGCGGTGATTAATGGAAGCCTCTGTCCCAGGACCTCAGGCTCAGGATCTCAGACCGTCCCCGCAGGTGCCTCCAGCCCCTCCGCAGGCCCACATGGGCCGGGCCAGGGCACACCTCCAGCCGAACTCTCTGGAGGGCAGGAAAGGCTGAGACCACCCCTGGGCATCGGATGGGCTCCCATCTGTGTGCAAGACGCCGGCGGGTGGAGGGAATGGGCTGGGGTTTTCTCTAGGAATTTAAGGGCCTGGAGAACAATTCAAGGAGAAAACACTAGCAATAAAATCCCTGTGTTGGGCTGGGCTCTGAGGGGGCGTGAGGCCCAAACACTGAGCTGACGGCCACCCCCGATGCCAGCGCACTTATCATCTTCCAGGGTCCCGTGGCCTGCCGAGAGAGACCCCGGCCAGCTGCCAGGGAATGTGCCGGCTCCGTTACAACTGGGGGTCGTGTTTCCAAATTAGCAAAGGCAGGGAAGGAGGTGGGGACATCCATCCAGGGATTAGTAGGGCGTGGGAGGCAGCTCCACGGTCCCTCCCTGGCAGGCCCAGCTGCAGGAGCCGGCCTGCTGGGGGGGGCTGGGAGGGAGGGGTGGGGGCTGGGGGCTGGACTCAGAGGCGAGGAGGGCTCTCCCTGCACCTCGCCTCACTGGCTCGGGGTGTAGACGGAGGCGCTGGTCTGGGGGCGGACGGGGGCCGGCTGGCACCGGGCTCGGGCTGCGGGAGCGGGGACTCGGGCGGGCCGCAGGGAGCAGCCGAAGGCAGCGAGGCGTGCGGCGCACCGGGGAGTGTGACTTGGGGGCGACCATGGAAAATTCCTCCTCAGCACCACACACAGGCCTCCTCCAGGCTTTGCCCACCCTGCGGACAGCCAGTGTGGGGGCTGCTGACAAGGGACCTGCAGCCCCCCCAAGAGAGGCCCGTCCTGCAGGGTGAACGGTGTGGCACGGCCGCCATCCGACACTGGGTGTCTCTGCGGGCCAGGGCCACGCGGGCAGAGACAGGCAGCTGGCTCCTTCCTCTCCGGCCCAGCAGACGTTACAAGCAGACTGCTCCTGCCCCTGTGAGGGACTCACGCTGAGTGCCAGGGGTAAGGAGGGATCAGGACGCACTGACTTGGGGACAAAGAAAGGTGCTCAGGAACCTGATGTCCCCTGGGAGAGGGGTGGCCAGGACCAGCCCCGTAGGTCAGGACAAGAAAGTCGGACGTATGGGGGAAGCAGTGGGTGGCGTCTGGGCGTCTGGCCATAATTTGGAGCGACACAGCCACCCCCTGGGGACCCTGAGGCATGGGGTCTGCGGAGGCTCCTGGCTGCTGTGTCCAGGTGGGGCTCTGCGAGGGCAGGGTCCTGACTCTGGGCCAAGGGACAGCGCGGGGCTGCTGCGGTCTTGGACATCGGGCCATCAAGGACCCAGGCAGGCAGGGCAGGGGTGGGGGCCTGCGGCGGAGGCGGGGAGATGCCCAGGAGGAGGGTCGCCAGAGAGAGGGGCGGGGGGACAGGCAGGAGCAGCGGGGCCACCGGTGCCGACCCCTCGCTCCCTTCATACCCATCCCCAAGACCGGTGCCCGGGCCCCAACGGCAGCCCCTGGGTTGACTCAGGGACACTCCGGGGCTATGCCCCTGCTGCTCACAACGGGAGGCAGGGGACCCTCCTGACAAGCCCCACCCCACCCCGCGGCTGTGACGGCTCACCCTCCTCTGAGGCCCAGGGCCACCCCTGAATTTGGGACAGACAGCCCCCTCGTGGGGCAGAGCCAGGCTGAGGCAGCAGAGGCTGACCTCTTCTGTCCTCATGTCCCCACCCGTCTGCTGCCCGGTGGCGTCCTCAGCCACCCCCGTCTAGAGCGCGAGTGAAGCCGGAGAGGGGCGCTGGGGCTCCTGGGACGGACGGACCCACAGCCGTCCGAGCGGATGCTCCTGTCTGTGTGGATGCAGCTGCGGGGCCTTGGGCACATATCTGCCCTCTCTGGGCCTCAGTGTCCCCGTCTGCACCGTGGGGAGAATGAAGGCTTGCTCACTCCTCATGCCCCCTCCCCTACTCCCCCGCCTGGGGAGGCCTGTCCCTGCAAAGTGCCTGGTCTCTGCCTGCCACACAGAGCGCTAGCTGGGAACCACCCCCCCTCCCCGGCGCTGCTCCCCTGCAGGGCCGCCTCAAGCCGCGCTTGTCCCTCTGCTCAGCTGGGCACCTGGCCTCTCAGAACAGTAAAGTCTTGATGGGAGCTGGGCATCGGTCGTGACGCACGTATCCAGCGTTACTCCCCCAACACAGACGGGGAGCTGGGGTGCAGGGGCATGGTCTGGGAACAGCAGAGACAGCACCTGCCCCCAGGCTGCCCGCTGCCCCGCCCCGGCAGGCTCGTGGGGACAGAGAGACAGACAAGACGCGCACTCCCGTGGGGCAGGCCATCAGGAAAGGCTGGAGGGGGGCAGGGGTGGGACGTGGAGTCCTAGGAGCTGGGGCAGAGTCTTCCTGGGCGACAGCACAGGCCCTGGGAGGGGGAGGGGAAGGAGGAGGGGAGGAGCTTTCAGAGAGCCCCGCCCACTGGCTGCTCCCACCTCCAGAGGGGTCATACACAGAAAGGGGAAAGCGGGAGGGGCAGGGAAGCCAGAGGGCCCCCTTCCTACCCACAAGCCCCCAAACAGCTGGTGAGCTACAGCTGGTCTCCGCCGGGAGTCTGGGGAGGTCCACAGGGACCCCAGACCCAGAGGGCTCTGTCCCTGCAGGGTCCCAGCCATGTCCAGGCCCCTGTGGGCTGCAGAGACACCCCCCCACCCCCCAGCTCCACCACCCTGGAGCCAGGAGCTGTGAATATGGTTCAGCAGACAGAGACCCTGCCTCCAGGTAAAGTGAGGCCCGGCCCCAGCCGCTGTCTGCTCAAAGGAGCGGCGGTGACAGCTGCAGGGCCAAGGGGCCGGCCCCCACTATGGCGGAGAGGCCCGGGCCCACCCCCCAGGGTCGCTGGGGACGAGGGCGACCCTGCTGAGAGTCACAGCTGCACACAAGCCCCGGGAGTGGGGGAGGCTACCCCCAGACGAGTCCTGGGGAGGTCGAGGCAGGGGGACGCCCAGGAAGGACATGGAGCCGGGCAGGCAGGGCAAGACCCAGCGAGAGTGCCCGGGAGAGGCGAGGCACGGAGGGCTGCAGAAGGAGTGCGGACACCGCGTGCGAGCATGAAGGGAAGGGGGCAGAGCCCGTGGGCAGAGCAGGGCGCCAGGTGACCCTGGGGCTCATCCCCGCACTCTGGGCAGAAGGACAGACCCGGTCTCCCGGGCTTGGCCGCCTTTGCCCCTTCCTCACGCTGCAGCCCAGAGCGCGCTTAGCGACGTTCTAGGCCCTTCCCGGGTGTGGCGGGGGTGGGGACTGTGGGTGTCCCGGGTCAGCTGGGGGGCCGCTGTGAGGCACACCACACCCCCACTCACTCCCCGCGGCGCAGGGAGGGGTATCTGCCGCCGAGAGGGTCTCTCCTCCTCTCTGCCCCCAGGCCGGCCCCCACCTCACCCTGGTGCCAGCCGCGCACCACTCTGCCCTGCAGCTCCTCCCACACACAGAACGTGCCCCGTCCAGGTCCTGGAGCAGCCTGGGGGTGCTGCATCAGGCCCGGCGGGCGAGGGCCGGAAGCAGGATCCACCCACCATCACCGAATTCCAGCCCAGACGGGCCCACGGCATGGTCCGGGAGACCAAGGACACGAGGTCTTCTAGAATGGGCTGAAGGACCCTCATGCCTGATTGAAAGAACATCCAGATTCCCTCGGCGGGGAGACTTTGTCCACGAGAAGCCCGTTTCAGCGCCGGTGGGGGTTAGCTCCGCTGGGGCCGCGTGCTGCGAACGGTTGCTGAGCGGGGCTGGGGGCTGCGGGTGACGGCAGGGGCTCCCGCGGATGGGGCCTCAGGAATCACCGCGGGCGCACGCTTCACGTTTAATGCGGGCCGAGGGGCAGGGGGCTCGGCCCACGACACACAGCACGTTTCCCACCCAGGGCGCTTTTGGCTTCCTCGCGACAGGAGAGAAGGACTGTCCCCAGCCCAACCTCCGGCCTCCGGCCTCCGGCCTCCGCCTCCTCCCGCCTTCGGCCGCACACCTATGTGCCTCTGCCCGCTTGGGGCGGTGGCGGCTGTTGCGGTCCTGCCCTCTCCCCTCGGCGAGGACCCGCAGGCTGGGCCTGACCTTGGGCTGCTCGCCCCGGGCAGAATGACAGGCTTCGCGCTCTGATGACAGCTGCAGGGGCTGGCTACCCCGCGTCTGCCTCCCGCGCCCCCAGCCGCCAGGGGACGGAGTGAAAACGAGGCACACCACGCACACGCAGGCCCACAAGGCCCTGCCGGTCGCAGCCCTGCCCCCCTCCACCACACCTGGCTGCCGCCGTTGTTTGGACACACCAAGCTCCCTCTGCCTCAGGGCCTCTGTATATGCCATTCCCTGTGCCTATAATGCTGTGCCCCTTAGTCTCTCCATGCCCAGCTCCTGCCAGTCCTTCAGCTTAAATACCACGCCTGAGACGTCCCCCATGCCCACCCTGCCCAAAGTCGGTGCCACTGCCAGCCTCTACCTCAGGACCCTGTTTCGTAGCACGGAGCCCACTCTGCAAACACTTCCCTAGTTTCTGTGCCTCGTGTCTCTGTGCGCCAGGAGACCGCGAGCCCCCGAGGGCCGGGACCACGCCAATCTCTGCCGCGCCCTCGGTGCCGTCACGTGGCTGGACGCACAGGAGGTACGCAGTGATCGGATGGGCGGAGGGGGCGGTGGGCACAGCAAGCCCAGTGCCTGTACGAAAGGAGTGCAGCCCGGGTCAGGGGGCGGTCTGGGGCAGAGGTGATGGGAAAGGGCATCCCAGTGTCCAGAGCAGGGGCCTGCGGCCTCTCAGAGTCGCCACGTGGCCAAGAGACAGGGGTGAGGCCGGGTCGAAGTTGTCGGCACCTGTGCCGTCAGCCCATCCTTGCTCGGACGCAGAGCAGAGGCTGTGGGCAGAGAGGGGTGGGGGCTTCACGGCACTCAGCTGGCAAGAGGCAGGGCGAGCGGCCCACACGCTTGTTACCCGTGTACGGGGCGCACCCCCACTCACGCATCCTCCCAGGACCACAGGCCCCCGGTGCAGCAGCCTAGACTCGGGAGTCAGCAGGAGGGGCGGCTGCTGTGGGCGGTGGGCACAGTGGGCAGATGTGGACGGTGGTCTCTCTGCCAGGGCCCTGCGGGGACAGCAGAGGGCCGGAACCTCATGGAAGAGCAGCACACGGGTGCCCTGTGGCTCCTGCCCGCTCCCCAGGGCACTCTGCCTTGCTAAGATTTTATTCTGAATACCCAGCCCACAACGCGGGGGTCTGGCTGCCACAGAGTAGCTCAGGACCCGCCGCACACCCCCAAAGCCCGGCGGTCCCCCCCGCAACCGCCGGACCCCTCAGCACGGCCTCCTCTCTCCGTCGCCGGCAACCCCAGCCGGGCAGAGGGGCCGGCGCTGCCCGCTCTTGGGCAGGAGGCGAACGGGCAGGGAGGTCCAGGCAGCAGGCTCCCAGCTCCATCAGACGGACACCTCGGAGCGGAGCCAGCATGAAATATTCATGCAGTAAATGGTGCAATTTTGTCTGCATTCAGCCAACTTCATGTATATTTCAGAGTATTATGAAATGATAATGTTGTACAACAGAGGCAGCGAGACCAGGAGGGCCAGAGCGTGGGGGCAGGGAGATTCTGGGGGCAGGACGGAGTGTGGGGGGTAGGGGGAACGACACCCCCAGAACCCGGCACTGGGGTGCACGGGGATGAGGGAACAGTCTCCCAGGTGCGGGGCGGTGAGGGCTGGTCGGTGCACTCTGGCGAGTCCCCGAGGGCTCCAGAACCTGAAAGGAGACGCCCGCCCACTCCCCCCCCCGCCCCCCAGGCAGACGTTCCCCAGGCTCCCTCCTGACCCAGTGGCTCCCCTCCCCGCTGAGAGTTCGGGTTTCAGGCCAAGGCCCTGGTGTCGATTCAGCACTGGCTGCCTCCCAGGCACGGAGCAGCCGGCGCCTCTGGGGGATCTGGAGCTGCTTCTGCCAAAGAGGCCCTCTGTGCAGCCCCTCCCGGCCCTTCTGGGTTTGCCCCACAGCGGGGTGGGAGGCCAAAGCCAGGCCCTGCTCTCCTCTGGCCACCGGGCTGGTTCAGCCGCTGCTCTGAGGACGGGCCTGCTTGGGGCTGTGGGCCGTGTCTCAGGAGGAAAGGGATACCCAGCTGGCCTTGCGACTCTGAGATGAGCTCCGGGCTGCAGAGATCACCCAGCGAGAGGAGAGCGTGCTCTCGGCCTCTGAGGCCCAGTGTCCATCTCCCGAGCCAGGGTGCAGGCCTGGGGCCCACTGCGGCCACCCCAGGCCTCCATTCTCCCTCCAGGCAGACCACTGACCTGGTCTCTCTGGGCCCCACAGAGACGAGCCCATGCCTGGGACGTCCCCTGCTCCAAGGATAGGGGCCCAGGGATCTGGCAGCCCCGTGTCCTGCCTCCACAGGGGAGGGAGGCCCTCCTCGGAGCTCCTGACACTTTCCTGCTTCTCTGGTTGGGCAGGCCTGGGGAAGCACAGTCAGCTGGGCCAGGGTAGACAAGCTATGGCCTGTGGGGCAGGTCCGACCCACTGCCTGCTTGTGTCAGTAAAGCTTTATTGGAACGCGGCCCCATCCAGTTACGCGCACAGTCTGTGGCAGCTCCACGGTCCATGGCACAGCCGTGGGGCTGCCACCGAAGCCATGTGGGTTGCAAAGCCTGAGCTATGCAGTGCCTGGGTTTTGTGGTCCTGGAGCTGGGCAGGAGAACCGGGAGCTCTGGGCCTGCGGAACTCCTCTGGCTGCTGCAGATGGGGAATGGCCCATCAGCGGGAGTCGGAGAGCACAGGGCACGCGGCGGGAGCAGGGACTCTGTGCCCTTGGCTGGCGGTGTCTGCCTCCACTCTGGTCACTGGGTGAGAATGAATTTCATCCCTGGCAAACCACAGAGCCACACTGTCTGGTCTGCAGCTTGCCCAGCAAGGGAGGCGGGGGAGGTCCTGGAGGGTCACCCCGCTCGGCCCGTCGACATGCTCCCTTCCCTCTAGCCGATCTCTAGCCCTGAAGCGCTCTCACGCACTCAGCCCCCCACCCCGCAGCCCAATCTGTCTGTCCTCACACTCTCTCCACTTCTGGCCTGGGCACTGGCCACAGACCAGGCAGCAGCTGGCCTTTGGGGCTTGAAAGTCACCCTCTCCTGGCCCAGAGCCTCTCTGCTGGCCCTTGGCCGACAGCCGTCCCTGTCCTCGGCCACCAAGCCTGCCCCTTCTCCTTCCTAGGCTCTGAGAGGCCACCAAACGTCTGCTCGCTGTCCACTCGCTGGTTCCACAAACACGGGCCACCGCATTTCTCCCGTGAAGCTAGAGGAGCACCTGTGTCAGGACCCACTAAGAACACAGGTGCCTGGCCCCACACAAGCCATGGAGCCAATGAACGGCTGGTCCCTGAGGGGCTTGGTGCGGTGACGTCTGAGGGCCCAGCCGTGCCCAGGCCAGATCTCCCCGAGTTCTGACGAGCCCAACACACGGGGCCCCCAGCGCACATGCTCCCCTGCCCTGGGAAAGCCGTCTCTCGGGGGTGGGCTGGGAGTCCCTCCCGGCACTTGTCACCGGTCAGACTGTCCACCGCACCGCCCCTGGAAGCCGAGGGCAGCTGTGTTCTGTCCAGCGTGGCCCACTGTGGCCTTGATGACCTCGGGCACGCCACCTCCCACCACCCAGCCCCGGCCGGCTGTCCCCATCCCTGATGCTGACAATTAACCCCACGGCGGGGCGGGGGCCCCGGGGATGACTGCGCTCCGAGGGGGTTGGGCCGAACAACCCCCTTCCCCCAAATCCTTGCCTCCAAGTCCCAACCCCCACTGCCTCAGCTAGAGACTGTTTGGACACAGGATCTTTAAAGAGGTAATTAGTCGAAATGAAGAGGTACGAGGGGCCTGATCCCACACGGCTGGCGTCCTGACAGGAAGAGGAGACGGGCACGGAGGGTGAGCAGGGGACAGGGGAGGAGGCAGCCGCCTCCCAGCCCAGGAGAGAGGCCTCGGAAGGACCAGCACCTCCCACGTGGGGCTCTCGGCCTTCCAGCCTCCAGGGCTGCGAGACGAGAAACGTGGGCTGTTCAAGTGGCCCAGGCTGTGGCCACCACCAGACCAGCCCCGCCACGTGCCTCACTCGGGGCACCCAGGTCCCTCCGGTAGGTGGGACGGGGTGACAGCGTGCCTGTCAGTGATGAGGGGCGGCCTGCACGACGCAGAGCTCAGGGCTCTGTGTCCACGTCTCCCATTACGATTACTGGACTGTGCCCCCCCTTCGTGGCCAGCAGAGCCCAGCACCTCGCTGGGAACTCTCACGCGCGCTGGCCCAAACAGCCCCACACTCTACGCCTGAAGGGGTGGGGCAGGGCACCCGCTCTCCTGTAGCCCCAGGCCGACGCTTGGGGCCACTGTTTTCTCACTGGAGAGTAAAATGTAAATGAGCAAAAGCTCCTGGGGGCTGTGTTGGCGGGGGAGCCGTGCTTCTGGTAAAGGCCAGGTCGCAGGCCCTGGACCACGGGATTACTTAGGCAGGCAGGGGCCTGGGCCCACCATGCATGTTCTCCTGGAACATTCCTGACCGAGGGCCCCTGGGTCCTACGCTGGTTCCTGGAGATCCACCCACGTGTCTGTTGGCAATGGGCCACCGTGATAGTGGACGGCTTCTCCAGCCGGGGACAGTGGCTGTGGGCCTGGTGAGGTTGCATGTCCCTAGGGAACACCCGGGAAGTGGGGGACCGTGGGCAGGCCCGCGCAAGAGGCAGGCCCACGGAGGGGGCTGGGGCTGCCGAGAATGTACATGAGGCTGGGATCCCGGCGAGGGGCCGGCAGGGCCTTTTCCCAAATGACGGCCCGGCACATGATGACCGGGAAGGAGCCAACCTTTCCCAGAGAGCGGACCGTGAATACAGCTGCGCGTCATGCCCCGGTTCCCTGCTTTGTCCCGTGTTCGGCTGACCGCTGTCCCCCACTTAAACTCTGCATCCATTGTCGAAGGAGAGAAGATACCCAGAGAGAGAGGGCGACCTCAGGGAGAAGGAGCCCCAGAGCCCCCAGCCCTGTGCGTCCCTCTGGACAGGCCTGTGGGACAGGTGCGGTCTCTCCTCGTCAGTGCTGGGGGGTCAGCCTGGCCCCGAGCTCCTGCGGCTAACGACACACTGAACTGAACTGCACTCTGAGCCGTGGGCAGGAGGAAGCGACAGCAGGGGAGTGTAGGGGTACACTGGGAGACACTGCTTGAGCACCAGCTGTGTACTAAATGTTCTCACGGCCGGTGCCAGAATGACAAGGGACCTCTCTGCCGAGCCACATGGGAGTGAGGGCGGCGCCCCTGCAGCAGGTGGGCGGTGGGAGCGGGTGGAGGGCTTGGACAGCTCCGCTGGGTGGGCCCCGCGGCACGTGGATCAAAGCCCAGCGCTGCAGGGACCTCGCCGGCTGACCGGGGTGAGCCGGAGCGTTCCCTCCTCACCTGCTCTGCTGGTGTGATGGCTACGACCCGTCCCAGCCCTAGCTCCCGGGACCCGACACCCTTCCCAGGCCAGCCCACGGCATCCCTGGACCATCTGCCTCCAGAAAGGCTGGGCCCTGGAAAAAGGCCAGCAGCCGCTCGCAGAGCCCTTTCCCTGGCTTTCCCTTTAGTCTTGAGGCAAAATTCCTTCGGGACAAGATTAACCTTGTTTCAGAGGAACCCAGGGAATCGGCCACATCTCGGTCGGAGAAGCCGGGCAGTCAGCGTGTGCCAGACCCCGGTGTGGTGGCAGGGGCTGTGTGTCCTAGTCAGAGTGGGTCCCAGGAGGGACGTGACGGGACACAGCCCCGGGACCCTCCCTGTGAGCCCCAGGCCCTTGGGCCCTGCCAGACCAATAGCAACACGTCTTCTAACTTGACCATGGACACGTCCCCCCGTGTGCATGCTCTCTGACATCGTGGACATCCCGTGACCCTCAGCACGTGCCCATAATGGGGCCAGCAGGGAGCCCAAGACTCCAGGACCGTGTGCACGGGACATGGTTTGGGCACAAGGGGAGGGGGGCCGGGGCCGGGGCCGGGGCAGGGCCGGGTGCTGGCTGGCTTCAAGGAGGGTGGGGATAGGGAGACGGGCGGTGAGCTGCGGGAGGGGAGGAGCAGGGGCAGCGCAGGGCAGCGAGGCAGGGGGACCAGCTGCCCCTTCCATGCCCTGCAGGGCACTGGGCGTTACCCTGGGCTCAGAGCTTCAGCCAGCTGTGGCCGAGACAAGTGGGCCCTTGGAGAGGACTGAGGGCGACCGGGCCTGACCACCCCACCCCGGCACCAAGGCAAAGGGCAGGGCGCTGGGCAGCTGCTCCCAGGACTACGGCTGCTGCTCTGTCCCTCTCGTGTCTGATGTCGTTTGAGTCTGAAGACATGCCGGCAGGGGCTGGGTGGGGGATGGGAAGGAAAGGGATCCCGGGGAGCGGCCTCCATGGGGCTGGGGCAGAGGCACTGGGCACCTGCCACGGGTGGGGGTCAACGGCCCAGAACTGCCAGACCGTGGCCCTCGCTGACAGCAGGCTGGGGGGCACTGGAGGGCTTCCCCGGGCCTCCATGTGCCGTCATCTCGGGGGGCTGGGACCCCCCCGCACCCTCCCACCGGCTGTCCTATGAGCTTAGACACTGGGCATGGGACATGCTGGGGGTAAAGAGCAGAGCTCCAGGGCAGAGCCCCTACCCCCGCTGCCAGCTGCCCTGCCTCCCTCCCTTTCCTTCCTTCTGACCCCACGCCTATTAGGAAGCCTGCCAGGACGGGCTGGGCAGGTGGTGGCTCTGGACCCTGACCCTGGATCTCTGGATCCCTGGATCTCTGACCCTGGATCCCTCCCTACCCCTCCCCAGGATAGGACAAGCCCCTCTGAGGAGGGGGCCCAGAGCTCAGGCACAGCCCTCGAGAGAGCAGCCTGAGCTGCTGTGCAGGGACTGGACAGCCGGGTTGGGTTCCCACGTGACCCCTGGCCTCCCAAGCACCACGGAGCCCCAGGAAGCCGGGGCAGGAGGGCTGAGGCTTCCAGGGAATGAGGGAGGTGTGGACAGTGTCAGAGTCTGCTGATCACCACAACAAAGTGTGGGGGGCTGGATGAGACCCCCAGGGCCGTGCCGAGGCTCTGCTCACTATGCCCGTGGGTGGGCTACACAACTCCATGTGGCCCCCGGCACCTGGGGTCCTCGGCGGAACCAGAAAACAGGAGACGGGCCAGCTCCCAGGACGAGTCCTGCCCTCCAGGACCTGGAGCCTTACTGCATGGACGGCAGGCAGCTCGCTTATGCCGGACAATGATGGGCAACGGGTCCCCACAGCCAGCCAGGTACACCCCAGCACGCACATGGGCATGCTTGCACACACCCCCACGCTGGTGAAGAGGACACATGGGGCGTCATCACTGCCGTCTCCCCTTAGGAGAAGAACCGGCTAGAACTGTTCCCTGACCACGTGAGTGTCCCCACTGCAGCCAGGGCCCCCAGGACCTCCCAGGGCTGCCGAGGAGCTGGAGAACCTGCCCGGTCCTGGGGCTCCCCCGGGCTGGGGAGGGCAGGACCTGCGTGTGAGTGACAAGTGAGTGTGGAGCTCTGGCCCGGGGAGTTCTGCCCTGATCCACGGGGAGCAGACAAGGCGGAGCATGAGGGAACGAACGAGGCTCAGCTCCCCCCAGGATGCGCTCGCAGCCACTGGGCAGGAGACCCCAGCTTCCCCTACACACTGGAGGGGAAGGCCCAGGGCCACAGGGACCCCAAATCGGCACGGAGTAGGCACCCAGGCCTCAGGCTGCAGGGGTCGGAGCAGGACAGGCCCTCGGGGTTTTGCGGGGAGGGCCCTGCTGTCCTGGAAGGCCAAAGCCCCCGCTGTGATGTCTAGGCAGCCCCCGGGGGGAAGGATCCAGAGATTTTCCTTCCGACCCCCCCCCACCCCACCCGCAGCCAGGCCCCATGTCCCACCTGCCACTCCCCCGGAGAACTCCTGGAGAACAACGCGAGTCCCACAGACCATTCAGGAGGGCAGGACTCGAGACTCACTCCATCCCATTCATCTTTTTCTAAAAAACATCTCTTGGACCAGGCCCTGACCCAATCCGGCCTCGCCGGCGGGTGATTTAAGGCTCAGTTAGACAAGCCGTTCTGAAGACAGTCCGGGGCTGCAGCAGGACAGAGGGCATAGCCCAGCTATCACAGGGTCCCCGGGCCTGGGGCACCCCGGGGGGCTCTTCAGCAGAGGAAGGGTCAAGACAGGGAGGCAAGGAGAAGTCGCGCCACAGAGACAAGACAGACCGATGTTGGTACTCCTAGGCCCAGGGCGCAGGGTCAGGTTGTGGGAGGGGCACTGAGGGGCCCCCAAAAGCTCCTTTGCTGCCAACAGAGCTGGCAAGAGACCGGAGAACGCGGTGTGGCTCTGGCCCAGATCCCAATCCCGTCTCCTCTCTGCAGCCCAGCCTACTCCAGAGCCAGGCGTGACCTCCCCTCATGGGACACGAGTCCTTCCAAACCACGACACACTTCCGGGACACGTGGGGGTCAAAGGACTTTCTCCCCAAAGCCGGAAGTTTGCCCCTGCGGGTCTGGCTTCGGTCATAATCTCCCCCTTGCTCCTCCGGCGCGCTCCCCCACCCCCCTGCACACTCCTGCAGGGTGGGTGGCGGCCACGGCATCAAAACCCTCAACTCCGGAGGGCTGAGGGCCACCGCTGCCACAGCAGGCCGTCTGGGGACCAGGCAGATAGAAAATAGTTCCCAGCCCCCCTCCCCGGCTGTCCCTGCTGAGAAGTGGGAGGAGAAGGCCAGGCCTTGGCCGCTCGCGCTCCCTGTAACCTCGGGTCCCATTAGACGAGCGGTGTGATCCCAGCCTCACCTCTCGGAGCCCGGCATAATGGGGCATTAGAAGAGAATTGAATTTCCCTTTAATTACAATCGCCTACAGATACTGCTTCATTTGTAACCGGGTACTTAATGTGGTTTCCCCTCTCGCGAGCACGGGGCTCCCCGCACACACATGGTCCCGGCCACACGCACGGGGTGGGGGGGGGCAGGCTCCGCCCCTCGGGGCGCGGCCACCGGACACGCTCGTCCTCCGCCCGCCCTGTGAGGCCCGGCTCCGCGGCCGGCCAGACCCACCGCACGCGGGCCGTCCGTGGGGCCGTCCCATGTCACACGGCTCACACACGCATGAACTGTCCTAATAGGCAGACGGAAGCATAATTTTTCCTCTGATTACATATTCAGCACTTCTGAGAAAATGAGATTTTAGTAATTCAATTGGACTGAGAAGCAGGGCTATAATAAAATGAAATTTGTAACAATCGTGCAGTTAAATTAGTTAAATGGAGAGGAAGAAGCTGTGGAAACCTGACCCCTCGGTCTCCTAAGGACTAATCAGACATTTGAACTCGGTTGTGCTAACAAAGCCCGGGGGTCTGCAGGGGGTGCAGGGGACAGACAGACAGGCGGGCAGCCGGAGAGCCGCTAGCCAGGGAGGAGGCAGGAGCGCGGCGCTGGAGGAAGCAGGGGAGCAGGGGGACGGGGAGAAGGCGGTGGCGGGAATGGAAAAACCCCACAGCACACTTTCTGCATCTGGTGGTTCTCAGACTCCAGTGTTCTTCCCCCCCCCCCCCCCCCGGGGCCACCTGGAGAGGGAGGAAGTTGCCAAGGGGACCCAGGTTCTGTGCGAGAGAGCTTACAGCGATGTCCGGAGCGAGGGCAGGCAGGCGGGGGGCTGTCCGGGGTCGGGGGAGACAGTGACGGCTGGGGACGGATATTTCGGTGTCCCCATGCCACCTTCCACCCCCAAACAGAGAGACTCCAGCTGCGGGGGAGACAGTAAGCTTCCCCTTCGGGCGGCCTCCGCCCCACCCCGCCCCACCCCGCCCCACCCCGCCCCACCCCTGCTCTGAGCCCTTGCACCGCAGGGACAAGGCGTCTGGGAGCTGGCTTTGCAAAACTTGGAGCTGCACAGCCCGGCACCGAGCTCCTGCCTGATGCAGCAGGCCTGGGGTCTCCTGGCTCAGTCCTCTGGGACCCTGAGTGCCTGGGGCGTCAAGACAGGGTGTCGGCAGCAATGCTGGGGGGGGGGCGCGGATCAGGAACAACGGTTTGAGTCCACCCTCCCCGCTGGGGCGCACCTCGGGGAGGGGCGAGGAGAGGCCCAGAAGCATCCCGCTCACCACCTTTCTGACTCCCAGCCAGGCCCTCTGTTTTCAGGGAGCTGTCACCCAGGAGAACATCCTTCTGGGAAGACCCAGGCACGATAACAAGTCCCCAGAGCCTGAGAGCCCCAAGACTCGACAGAGATGAAGCCCTGCCGCAGTGCCCAGGTCCTGCCCGCACCCACATTCCATGGGTTCCGAGCTGCTGCGGCGAGAAGCCCCAGAGGAAGGCCCCCGAGGGGTAGCCGGTGGTGGCCGATGCAAAAGCCGTGTAGACGGGGTGCCCTCCTTTGTGGGGCCCCCACCAGGGCCCAGCAGGTGCGGCGCCAGCCTCCCCACATTCAGCTTCTCTGTGCCCAGGTGCTCGGGGCAGCTCCTGGCCAGATGGCGTCCAGACAAGCCTGCTGCAGCCCACCCTGCCTGGGCCTGCGGAGCCTTCACCCAAGTCCGCCCCGACGCTGAGCCCTGCAAAGAGGCTGGGCCCCAGGGAGGGGGCGGGCTTGGAGGGCAGGTGGAAGCTGCCCCCTGCCCGGAGCGGGTTCTGGAGTGTCAGCAGAAGCAGTTTCCTCCTCCCTCTGCCGGCAGGGCCCACCTCGGGGCCACGACCCCGGTGGCTGGGGCCCAGGCAGAGGGGAATTAGGAAGGAAGCCCAGAGGTGCTGGTGTCGGAATTCTTCCCCGTCTGGCTCTGGGGAGGGAAAGGTCGGGAAGACGGCAAGTCCCAGGCCCTCCAGAGGGTTGGGCTTCACTGGGATGCTCAGGTTCCCCCTGGGCCTGGAAGGTCCCCCCTAGGAAGGGGCTGCAGGTGGGGAAATCCTGGGGCAGGACACTGAAGCACATCTAGGGGGCTTTGGGGAGACGGGACAGCTCAGGACATCGAGACTCCCCGGCTGTGGTCCCGGGTGGAACACATTCCGGGGTCACTCCATCTGATACTCAAATTCCCCCAGACGCGGCTGCCTGTCTACAGAGAGAAGCAGGAGGCCGTGTGGCCGCTGCCGGGGGAGGAGGACGAGGGCATCCTCTGCCTGGTCTGATCCCCCCTCCCCTTCTGTGAGGGGGCGAGGGTGTCTGCGCAGGAAATGTTGGGTGTCTCTGGGAATGGCCACCTTTGCCAATGACGCTGGCACCACCAGTGGCCTGCAGGACAGGGGACAGGGCAAAGACAGCAGGCTCTCCGGGCTGCGGACCAGGGTGCGCCTACGCGGCCCTTCTCTGAGCCTCACCTGGGTGTGGGTTTGGAGCAGCTTGGCTGGGGGCGGGGGGCGGGGCACGCCCTGAGTTGTCCTGTCCCTCTTCTCCCGGCACCAGCGTCCCCCTGGGACCCAGCGTCTTCTCCATCCCCCACTCCGGGCTCCAGGAACAAGGCGAGCATCACACGCTAAGGAGTGACCCGGCCACACCCTGGTCCTCCCGGGAGGAGCCGCTCAGGCTCTGAGCAGAGGCGGTGAGCGCGGGAGGGGGCCGCAGGGGCGGCACCCCCGCCCTCCACCCCAGCCCTCTGGCCGGCGCCCCCCGGGCTGGAGACGTTCCAGTATTTATCCTTGTTTCATTTTCCAAAAGGGGAACAAAGAGAAAGCGGCGGAGAGAGGAGAAAAAATCCAAGTTTCTCATTTGAAAGTTAATTAGTCTAATTAGGTCTAATTAAGGGCCCCCAACACAATGCAGCTCACAGATGAGCTGCCGGCTCCTCATTTCCTCTGGTTCTCATTTCAGACTGAGTCCGGGAAGCCTGCAAGGGGGAGCCATCGTGGGGTCCCCTCCCTCTCTGGGGGGAGGCCGAGGGTGGGGGCCGCACGGAGGCAGAGCCTGCGGGCCCGGGTTCCTCCACGGAGGGCCTGACCCAGTGCGATGGACGGACACCCCGTCCCCACCACCGTCCCCGCCGCTGGCTCCTGGGGGCATCGGCTGGGACTGTCGGACCTGCCCTCGGGTTTGAGTTGACGCTTAACACCAGGTGGTATGTCCACTCCCCGGTTCTGCAGGCCCCCACACCTCAGGGGAAGTCAGACAGACATTAGGGGCTGAGTTCTGGTTCGGGGTCCTGCTGTCTGACTCCCTGGCTGGGAAGGAACAGAGACCCCAGGCCCCGGGTGTGCGGAGTCCCAGGGAGGCGGATGAACACTGCAGAGCTCTGTCCCCGAGACCCCCAGAGCTGCGATGGGGACCCAAGCGGGAAGCGTTACAAATCTGGCTTTGCCTCTCCTGCTCCCGGCCCCCTCCCCTCTCTCGCTCCTCTGCGGGGCTGGGGCCAGCCAAGCCCTGAGCCCAGAAAAGACACAGGAGACCCAGCGCCACAGCCTCCGGGGATGGGCCCTCCTTCCTGCCCAGCACAGCCCCAGAGAGGAGGGTGCCCGGCAGGCCCACGGAGGGGCAGCGCACACACAAGACAGAGGCGAGGGCAGGTGTCAGGGGAGCCCGCTGAGAGGCTGACAGCCCCTGGCGGCAGACCCAGCCAAGCAGCCGCCGAATGGCTGGAGGGGCTGATTTCTGAACCAGGATCAAAAGCATGAAGTCAGCTTAGCTCTGAGCCACAGAAGAAGGGGGTTCCCTGAGCCGCCCAGGGGTAGCTGATCTGTGGGGGGGATGGAGGGGCTTCAGGAGGACCCCGTGTGAGGGCACGGCTTCGGGGACAGGGACACCAGACATGCAGCACGAGGCCCAGGCCCCGGGAGTGTGTGCCCGATCGGGGGCACTGGAGTGGAGGGAGGCCCGCCCGCCCGGCCTGCCAGCACTGCCTCGAGCTGAGCCTGGGGTGCAGGGCGCTCTGCGGGCCGTGCCCCAGGGCCAGAGCCACCCCCATTTTCTTAACCTCTCAGTTTTTCTTTTCTGTAAAATGGGCTGATCACCTTTGCCCTGGGTGGGGGGGTACGGGCGGTCCAAGCCAGGCACCAGGCTGGGGAAATCCTGCCACGGGCTCTCGGGCGTCCCCATCAGGCCCGCCTGACCCAAGGCGGTGCTGATCTGGAGGCGTGTGTGCCGCCCAGCACTGCACTGTGCACACGGGTCTGGCAGGGACGCACGGCCCCTGAGCCCCGCTTCACAGACCAGGCACCAGGCCCCTAAGCCGGAGCCTTTCCAACCTCCCACCCCATCCTGTGCTGGCTTTCCCAACCCTTACCCCCAGCCTGCAAATGGCCTGGGGCAGGTCTGCCCGCAACCCCAGAGGGAGAGTCCCTTGGTGGCCGCCCCAGTCTCCCTGGTGCATTTGTGCCACCCCTGGCCCGGATTTCTGGCTCTGGACTCTTGCGGCTGGCCCCGGCCGGGGCCTGGCCAACCTGCAGCTAGAGCATAGCTGGAGGCACCAGAGGGGCCTCCGGGAGGCTGCCTGTCTTGGCGTTGGATCCTCTCAGGGTCTCCTGTCATCCCCAATCCACGGGCAGCATGAGCCTGCAAAGTTCTAGTAATTTCCAAGGAGGAGGGAGGGGAAGATGCCCAGAGAGCAGCCGTCCAGCTGAAGAGGGTGGGGGTTCCTGGCTGAAGGAACATCACAGGGCTGGGTGCGGAGGTGGTCAGCACCATATTTACGGGAACGGGAAAACAGGAGAGCCGCCCTGAGAGCCTCAGGTGCCCCGGGGCTCTGGACACACGAGCCCACTGGGACGTCCTCCCCGAGAGGCCCTCACCACTCTGCCCCGACTCCTGGAGCACCGTGGCACCCACAGAGGATGACGGACATCTGGCCAAGCCTCCCATGGACACTTTCAATTCTGAGTTAAAATAAATCCCGTCATCAACTTGTGAATAGCACAATTACACTGCATTCGCTCAAGCATGAGTCTAAATTGTTAATTTGCTAAATGGAAATATTTAAGATAAACTACACATTTTGTGATCTTATTTTCGCGATTCCTGTTTCTGATTTTATGTATTTGCAGCCTGAAAGAGGCCGGCGTCTGTCAGGGCTGACCCCATCCCCAGCCTGGGACTGGCCACCTCGGCGGCCCTGAGCCACGGTGCCCCCACGGGACGCCACGGAAGCAGCAGAGATATGCCCCACGGACCCCGGAGGGATCAGACCAGGAAGGCAAACGGAGCCGGTGAGCGGCAGGCCCTGTGCACTTGCCCCTCTGCACCCAACTTCACTTGCGCACCACAAGCGTGCACTGGCCTGGGAGGGCGGAGGCCAGGGGTGCTTGGGGAGGCCCTGCTTTGGGACAATGGAGGGTCCTGCAGGAGGCTCTGGGGACTGGGGCAGAGAGGGTGGCTGGCAAGGGATAGCGCACGGCCTCCTCTGCCAGCCTGTGCAGGAATGAGGGCCACTCGCTGGCTCACCCTCCCCGCTTGCCTGGTCCTGGCACCCGCCTGGGGCCGCGGTGCCCCCATGGGGGCCACTCACTCTGCACTTCCCGCAGTCCCCAATGCTGAGCCATGCAGCGGCCAACTTGGGCCTGCAGCTGTCTGTAGGCACAGGCCGCCCCCCCCCCCCCCCAGGCCACCACGCAAACACACATGCCAGGCTGCCTCCGAAACGGCCGGGCCCCTGCCTCACCGCAGCAGAGTGGCCGCTGCAGGGTGCCGGGGCCGGGAGACCGTGGGGGGCGTGGGCCGGAGGAGCCAGGCTCTGCACGAGGGCCACAGGGGCCGGCTGACCCTTCCAGCTTAGAGCCTGCGCACACGCGTCTGCTCGGGGCCCAGGCACCCGCTCCAAGGGCGACCGTCGTGTAGGCTTCATCAGAAGAAACCGGACGATTGCTTCCCATGCACACCAGGCAGGGCCGAGCCTGGACAGAGACGCGAGACTAGCAATAAGGAGACCAAACTGGGAAAGCTCAGGGTTCCCCACCCCGGCGGTGCAGGGGCTCCTCCTCTTCCATCCCAAGACCACGCACCCACCTACCCGACGCAGGGTGAACCTCTCCCACGAGGCCCCCCGGGGGCCAGCCCGGCACCCGGAACCCCGCTGCCTGCCCGGTCGGTGAGCCCTCGAGAGCAGAGCCCAGACATGGAGGGCCCAGCATCGCATGAGTCTGTCACCGTGGAAGGTTCAGAATAGGGAAATCCACAGAGACAGGGAGCAGACTGGTGCTTGGCCGGGGGCTGGGGGCGGGGGTGGGGAAACAGCTAGAGAGTGTTCTAGAACTGGACGCTAATGACGGTCACAAAACTTGGTGAGTGTACTAAACCCACTGGACTCTAGGCTTCTTAAGGGCGTACTTTCTGGCATGTGTTTCATCTCCGTAAAAAGGGACCACAAACAGGAACCACGTGCAGCAAGATACAGTGGATGGTGCAAGAGATGGACGGAGCTTGCTCACGTCTAGAACACTCCTGCCCCTGGAGCCTCAGAACTCCCCCAGGAGCTGTGAGGGAAGACCCCTTCCCATCTCCATCACCTGCGCCATTCAGCTTCTTCCCTGCCGGCCGGGCACGGAGCGGGCGCCTGGCCGGTTGGACAGGGCAGGTCACTTGCTCCCCCGGCGGCCAGAGGAGGGAGGGTGGGGTCCCCGGCACCAGGTTTACCGAGCGCCTGCTACGTGCCAGGCACTGTTCTGGATGCTGGGGAACCAGCAGGGAACCAGAGACAAGAAGCCCTTCCCCACGCAGAGGCGAGCAAACAAACCAGTACGACACACGATGTGCCAGATACCCATAGAGGCTACGGAGGAGACTGCAGCGGGGGGAAGGCGGGGTGAGGCAGAGACGCGAGTCCAGAGAGGGCCCGTGAGAGCAGCAGAGTCTTGAGGGAAATGAGAACGCACATGGGGCAGGCGTCTGGGGACGGGCACCCCCCCGGGGGAGGGCACGGCACGGACAAAGGTCAGAAGGCTGGAGCTGCCCGGCAAGGACCACGAGCCCTCCTGCCAGGTCGGCGGGCACACCCCCAGCCCAGCTCCAGGGGACCCTGCGTGTCAGCTGCCCCCCTCCCCCAGGCCCAGAATCGCCCCCACCCCCTTGCCTGGGAGGCCTTCCCAGGTGGCGCACAGGTGAGCTCCCTCTACCTGGGACCTTCTCGCCCCTCCCTCAGGTGCGCCAGCTCCCGTCCCCTTCCACCCCGGAGGCTCTCGCAGGGGCCACCTGTCACCCAGCCCCGAGCCCCGGCCGCGTGCGTCCCTGGCCAGGTGTCTGGCGGTGGCTGGTGACACAGGGAGGCGGGCGTGGGGCTGCCGCTGCTCTGGAACGAGGTCGTTGGCGGAACGAGCGACCTGGCAGAGACGCTCTGAGCACGTCTGCGGCCAGGATCCAGGAGCGCCGGCCAGGGCTGCAGCCGGGCTCAGACCAGATGTTAAGGGAGAACAAGAGGTAAAGGTGTTAAGCTTCCAAAAGGGTATAGCGGACTGCCACATCTGTCCAGGGCACTCTCTGGTCCAGCTGAACAGGCTGGAAAGGAGGCCAGGAGAGGGAGCAGGACCCAGGGGTCCTTCACTGGGACATGTGGCCCAGCCTAGAGCTGGGAGGAGGGCTCCTGGGCCAGGAGAGGGAGCAGGACCCGGGGGTCCTTCACTGGGACGTGTGGCCCAGCCTAGCGCCGGGAGACCTTTCTCCCCCATGGAGTGAGGGCCTGGGGCTTCTGAGGGCTGAGTGCACAAGGCCAGGGTCGGGGCCACGGCGACCCGAACAGCCCACCCACCACGCATCAGCTCCGACCTCAAGCCAGAAACCACCGATTCCACAGGGGCCCTCTTCTCCACGGCCCATCCATTCCCTCTCCTCACCGCCTGGGCCCAGGTCAGGACCCCCGTCCCCTGCTCTGGCCTGCAGTCTCCTCCCCCATCCCAGACTGGTCTTCCTTACCTGCAGGCCTGGTCGCGTCACAGCCCTGCTCGAGGCTTCCCGCACTTTCCTACTGTCTATGGAGAAAAGTTCAACACTCTCAGCCAAGACCCCGAACCTCTTGCCCTCTCCTTTATGGCTCAGGTGCCAGGCCCGCCACGAAGGTGAACCCGCTCGCCTGTGTCTCTCCATGTGAACTGTTGCCTGCCTTGTGGCGTGGTCCAGATTCACCACGGACCCCCGCGCCCCCGGCAAGGCAGAGCCCAGCTGCTCTGAGCCGTCTCTGCAGGCGTCCCGCTGGAACCTTCCAGACCTGCGCCGCCCACGGCAGCAGCCACCGGCCATGGCGCATCCGAGACGTGGCTGGTCTGTGGGCAATGGGCCACGAGTGAAAAGCATGCAGTGGATTCTGGAGATTTCGCGTGAACCGAGAACGCCGGGTATCTCGGTCACGCTTAGATGCAGGGGTGTTGCGGGGAACGTATTCTGGGCTGGGTGAGATAAAAGATAGCGTAGAAATGAATTTCACCTGCTCCCTGGCACTCTGGTAGAGGGAGCGTCTAGAAAACTCAGCCCCCTTGTGTGGCCACCATTACACTTCCATGGACGGCGCCGCTCTGGGTCAGAGGTTGGCAAAATTTTCCTGTAAAGCTGCACATTTTCCCAGCAAATATTTTGCACTTTGCGGACCGGACCCTATGGTCTGTGCCACACTGGCGGACGCTGCGGCAGATAGCGTGCAGACCCAGGCGCGCGGCTGCGTTCCAACATAACTTTTTTTTACAAAAACAGACAGTGGGATGGTTCGGGCCCAGTGGTCTCTGCTGTAGATGGCCGGCTTCCAGACTTTTGAAAAGGACTACTCAGTAAAATGGATTTTTGAAGAAAGGGGGAATGGAGGAGATTGGTTCCAATTGCTTTCTTTTGTCCAATTAAGGACGTCCAAAAACAAAGGAATAAAACCCAGCAGGTATCACTGTAACTTAACTCAAATGGGCATTTCAAGCACAAAGACAGATTTAGGTGTGAGAATCCATCCCTCCATTCAGAATCTCGGCTTTCTGACCCGGCCCCTGGGCAGGCAGAGACTGTCAGGGAACGCAGGCCGTGCGCAGGCTGGTGCCGGCACAGTCCGGCGGGGGATGTGATGGGGCTCAGACCTGCGGTCACGGGAGGGATCATAGGGCCACGCCATCCACACCCCCCCCGAAGGACACCGAGTCCCAGAGCAGGGTGACTCCCCTGACCCTCCTTCCGTGCCGATTCTGATGGAGAAGGGTCTGCATTTCTAGCGGGCTCCCTGGGCTGCTGGTCCAAAGACCAGACGGGCGCAGTGAGACCCGAGTTCTGCGTTATCCGGCGGAGCTTTCTGCAATAATGGAAGGGTTTTAGCTCTGCCCAGCAGGGAAGCCAGGACCCTGCACGGGTGCAGAGCCTTAGACACGTGGCTGGTCTGAACAGGTGCGTGCCGTACGCGTACAGGACTTCAGAACTTAGTACAAAAACAAAAATGCCAACCGTCTCACCAAGAACGTGCACTGACCCCATGTTGGGGGGTCTGTGGGATATACTGGGTTAAGTTACATGTGATTCACCTCTTCTGCTGCACCACTTTCCCCCCGGCTGGCACTGTATTTGTACTGGAGAGCGTCACTCTGCAGCCTCTGAGACAGTGAGCCGACTAGCCTCTGTTGAACTCCTCTGGTGACGGGGAACTCACCACCTCTCCTAACAACCAATGCTGAAGTTGGGAGATCATAGTTAGAATTGTCCTTCGACATTTTCCTTGAAAGCCACTGCCCCTTCCTACTCTCGGGTCCTGTCCAGGTGCACAGGGTCTGCTCTCCCTGATGTGAGCACCTGCTGGCCTTGGAAATGGTCAGACCTTCCAGATCCTGGTGGAGCCCAGGATGCCATGAGTCAGTCCTCCTGACCAGCCGCCCATAAAAACAGCTTCCCTACGGATAATGGAACAAATCCCTGTGCACAGGCTCTCCATTTCCAACCCCATTTCCCAGGGGCAGGTGGCCCCGACCGGTCCCTGCGCTAGTTTACCGTGAGGAACCGAGGCCCAGGTGGAGGGCGGCAGGACGGGCAGAGCTGCCATGGGAACCCGACCCTTCCTGACTGTTAATCCAGGCTTCACCCCCGTGCCTCCTGCATGCAGCTGGAGACGGCGGTGAGTTCCCACTTTGCTCCCCTGCTCCTGGGACCCCCCCCCCAATACTTGTACTGAGTTCTGCACACACGGCGTGTGGCCGCTGAGCCACAGGGAGGACCGTTGTTATCAGTGACGTCCCAGTGACCCCCCGACCCCAGAATCACCGCCAGGGCACCCCATCGGCTCACGGGCTCAAGACCTTCACGTCTCCTGCTGGTTTCCCTGGTTCACCTCAACTGCTCGGTCAGATTCCTTCTGGATTCCCAACCTGCTCGTCTCCAGCAGGAGAAACAGGAGAACAAGTAAAGTCGTGCTGGCACGGGCGAGCAGGGCCCCTCTCCAGGCCAGGAGGCACCAAGCGAAGGAAGGAGGAGGCATGAGGGGACCTCCCTCCAGAGCGTCCCCAAATGCTGGGTGCTCAGCTCCCCCGGGGCTGGGGCCGTGTCTTCACAGAGGCTTTCTGCTGCCTTCTCAACACAGGTGCGTGTACTCACGCATGTACATGTGCACAAGTACACGCGAGCACACACGGCACACAATCACACGCACACACACACACACACACACACACAGGACCCCACACGGCCCTGCGGCCCCACTGCGGCTCCCCTGCCCGACACACCGAAGCTGCCCACTCGGGGTGCCCGAGACACGGACGGCACATGTGCGTTGGTGACAGGACAGGCACGGGCTGTAGGGAGCACACAGGAGCCTCTACAGCGCCCAGAGCCCTCTGGAGGGGAAGAAAGAAGACATCATGTCCCATCTTAGAGACACAGAAGCCTGGGCCTGGACGGGAAGGCGTGGGCTGGCTCCTCCTGTGAGTGGGGCCCGCGGCATCCAGAGCGGACCAGCCCGAGGCCTCCAGCTCCCGCCGCAGCCCCAGTGCGTCTCCCTCCAGAACTGGACTCGCTCTCCCTGGGGGGCCCAGACACCACGGACCCCCTGTGCCCGTGGCACTCAGGTCTGGGAACACAGTCCTGCTCCAGGCCACGCAGCCCCTGGCGGAACCCCGTCACCACCTGGCGGCTGGGCTGGCAGGCCAGGAGGGGGCTGCAGGGGGCTGCACAGCCGGCCGGAGTTCAGGACAGGAGGAGGGGCTGGAGTCCGCTGGAAGGAAGAGGGGGTGACGGGGAGGAGCAGAGGGAGCACGAATACAGAAGAGGGGAGAAACTAGGCCAGGAGGGAAGAAGGGGGAGAGGCTGAGAGGCACGGAAAATTCTGGATGCGAGAATGGACACCAAGGCGGAAGGCAAAGGCTGGAGGCCAGTCGGGAAGCACAGAGAGAGACGCTAGGATGAAAGAGGCCGAGGTCTGGGGGGACTGGTTAAGCCCTGCGTCGGGCAGCAAGGGAACCCCTTCTGCAGCGACTGCATCTCCAGGCCTGGGCTAGAATCCACCCCTGGCCACAGAGACCCCGAGGGTGCCCTGGTCCCACACCAACAGGGGCTTTGGGCCCAGCCCACGGGACCGCTGCCTTTGGTTCGGGGCCTGAGTTGGGCGCCAGGAGCCGCAGGCGCCATCCCAGAGCTGCTGACATCCCCGAGGCGCTGCTGGCTCCGGCTCTCTCCCTGGAGCCCCACGTTCTGCTCTGAGCCACCCCAGGAGGCTGTCCCCAAGACCAAAGACAGGAGGCAGAGGACACTTGTGTTGGCACCTCAGCCTCCCTCCGCCAAGGACGGCCGCCCTGTGTGATCCCCGAGCTCAGTGCGGTGGGCACAGGCTCCGGGCCGTGTGGGGAAGGGACAGGCCGCGGGCAGAGTCAGCCCTGCTGCAGTGTCCTTCCCTGCCCCTTGGGGGCCTCTCAGCGCACCAGCCGCCATTGACTGAGCCCACGGACCACTGTGCCTGCTCCCCAGGTCCTGCGGGCCACACATGGGTCCTCACGTGGGGCCTTCGGGATGCGGCTTCTCTGTACTCAGTACAGGTGAACCCCCTCAGACTCCCCGGGGGTCACTGTAGGTCACTGTAGGCGGGGAGATGTGAGCTAAGCCAACCTTTCACTTGTGATTCTGGGAAACAGGGCATGTCATTCGCACCTCGGTCACTAACCGTAACTATGGGAAACAGACACAGGCCTCCCTAGCGAACTGGGAAACCTACAAACGCTGTCCCGAGAAGAGTCTGCCATGCCCCACCTGCTTTGAGGGCCAGTGACTGACCCGGCCACCCCCAGCCCCTCAGGCCCGGACACGCACATCTGTCCACATTACAACTCACTGGCTCGGAAGACGCCCCACGCGTCTCCACCTCTGGGCAGAGACACCCCACGGGGCTGCCGGGGCTCCCGGGCCACTCTGCTCTGCACAGACTTCAAGCTCAGTGGGGTCTGAACACGGAGCGGCCCTCGGGCTGCACCCCAAGCTGGGTCTCCCTCCAGGCCATCACTCCTCGCTCTGCCCGTCTCCTGTGCTCATCCGGCCGGCACACTGGGCCCCCTGCTCACGCTCTCCAGGGAAACCCACTCACCCCACAGGACAAGAGTCAACAAAGCAGGCCACTTCTACTCTCCCCAACCCAAAAGCAATCTCCGAAACGCCGTTGGCTAAAACTCCGCAGGCACGGCGAAAGCGCGCGCCGCACGGAGGCTCCTGTCCTGACACTTGGACACTTCAGCTCCGCGCGTGGCTGGGAGGCGGTCAGAGGGCAGACGTGCCCGGGTCTTTGCACCCTCCAGCCCGAGACACACCCGAGCCTTGATTCTGGGGTGGAAGCCAGGCTCTGCTTGTCGGTGGCGTCCCCCCAACCTCCGTGTGCCTCGGTTTCCTTAACCGTGAAACGTGCATGCGTACTTGGCTGATTCTGCAACAAACGTGGGCCGCTGGAGCGCTAACTGGGCAGGAACCCACAGAAATCACTGATGACGTCGGTGACCAGACCACCCCAACGGCCCAGACTGCGACAGCAGTTCCTTCTGAAGACTCGGACAAGCTTCTGTCCGGGCCTGGCTCCCCCGCGGGCCAGGGTGTACTCACAGGCCCGTGATGTCCGCGGCAGGAAGCATGTGCCAGACGGGGTTCCTGCAGTCACACCCAGGAGACAGGCCAACAGCCCAGGGGACAGACAGCGGCCCCGGGCACACTCAGGCAGCATGAGAAGCTGCAGGACCTTTGCTTCGGTAACTAATCCTACGGAAAGTTCTATCGAGTGGCGTTGCTACCCTCCAAAAGCAATTATTAATAAGAGACGAGCTTCCTAATGAATCTCAAATAGACCCTAGAATTCCCCGACCACCCCCAGAAGCCCTTGGGTCCCAGAGCCCGAGGGAGTGCTTCTCGCCGTCAGCGACTCCAGCAGGCAGCCCCCTCAGGCTGGCAGCTGGGTGCAAAGGCCACACCCTCCATGGAAACTTCCAGAGGCTGCCAGTATCTTCGAGGGCAAGCGAGGCTATCCATGATTTCATCTCGATTGAGGGCAGAAGGAAGATGAGGTCAGCAGAGCTCGGAACACAGCCCTCAGGAAGGTGCCGCTCGCCGTCTCCGGGGCCCGCTCTCCCTCCGACCAGCCAGTGACGCACCCGTGCAGCCCCGCCCCTCGTCACCGGTGCTCCTGGATCCTTAAGGCCCTCGTATCTCTCCCCCAGGGTGATTCCTGGCTTCGCAATAGGATATGGTGGTAAGATTCCCCTACAGCACGCTGCTGCTTAACAGTAAGTCACAACTGTGACGAAACCACACTTTGTGGCCCTGGGGTTTTCCCTCCTGCTCCCTACAACCGTCTTCTCTGGGGGCCCAGACGAGGGCCTCACAGGGAGTCTTACCAAGCTTCTCGATTTGCAGATGAGCTCCTCCCTGCTCTGAAAGGTGACCAGTATCGACCTCACATCTTGCTGGGCCGGTCACAATGCACCACGGTCAACAGTCTTCCTGTGTCCCACCCCAGGATCCCTAGGAGGGTCCAGATGTGGGGGGACCAGGGCTCTGGGATGCCCTGTGGGGAACTGAGGAACTCACAGGGAACGCTCAGTGGGCCTCCACACCAGGCTGGGCAGGTGGGGAAACTGAGGTTGCCCGGGGCCCCTCGGGTAAACTCTTAGCAAATACCAGAGCCCGGACAGCAGCCAGACGTCTCCTGGGGTGGGTGACCCGACGCTGTGCAGTGGCCAGTGAGGACTCGGACAATCACCAGCTCTGCTGAGAGGCTGGGAAGAGAGATGCCTGGCGACGAGTGTCTCTAAGGAATTACCGAGTCACCATGTCTCGGAGGGGACACGGCCCGGGCTCTGCACACGTGGGGTTGAGCCCGTGCAGCAGGAAGAGGCTCCGCTCCGTCCCTGCGTTGAGAACGGAATTCTGTTGGTTGACGTCTCACCTTCTAACTGCAAGTCGGAAAGCCTGTGGCTGCCAGCGCTTGCCTGTTTAAATGCTGCATCTCAATGTGCCACAAACCACGTCTCGTGTCCTGCCTGATTTCCCGTGTTCGCCCCTGCTGCTCCTCTCAGGGATGCGGCCGAGACTCAACCCAGAGCCTGCCGACAGCACCAGGGCTCGCTCACGCAGACCTGCGAGGCGGGGCTGCGGGGAAGGCGAGCTCTGATCCCAGAGACCTGCCCAGGGGGCTGCCTGGGACCCCCCTCCTCCCGTGGCCTCCACTTCCAGGGGACATGAGAGGCTCTGTCTCCCTTCAGAGGTGGTAGGGGACAAGCAAGGTCCCCAACAACCCGTCATGATTTGTTTCTCGCCGACCCTGGACCACCGGAGCTGCGTGGCCTCCCAGAAGCCTGTGTCCCTACAGAGAGCCAGGAAATGGCTGCATTTGAGATCTCTCCCAGCCCTTGGGGACACACGGCCACGCGCTGCAGACTGCTTCGGAGGAAACGGTACTTTAGAGCCTGGCCCGGTGGGCACGTTCTGGTTTTCCCAGAGACGACTGTGCTCACGGCTGACCCCCACTCGGGATGGCTGTGACCCACTGGCATCTTCTCGCCTTACCGCTGCCCCTCCAGAAAGCTCCAAATGCCACCACCTGGGGATGCACTGACCCAGCCCCGGAGGGACCGGCGTGCCTTCCTCCAGGTCGTGTGGCTGGGTATGCTCACCCCAACTACCAGCACAGGTCTGACGCCATCAAGGCAGTGCCAACATTTGCCAGTTTCCCCAGGCCTGCGGCTACTTCATTGTAACTCAACCCTCCCGTTCGGCCCGAGAGGACGGGATGCTCTTGTTCTCCTTCTCAGAGGAAGATCCTGAGGTTCAGAGAGGTGAACTGACTTGCCTAATACAGCCAGTGCACTGCATATTCATCTCCAACCCACTGTCTGCGTAGGGAGCCGGGGTCTCCTGGGGTCTGGCAGCCCCGGGGAGTTCCCATGTGTAGCCGTGGGGGTGGGGCAGATGCTTCCTACCGGAGCTGGTCTGCTAGGTCTGCTCCTGACTTTACCTGTGGGCTTGTGAGAAATGCAGATTCCCGGGGCCCACCCCAGCGGTCCCCAAGTGACTGCTGCACTCCCGGAAATTTGGTATGCCCTGGAAGGCTGACCTCCGAGGTCCTCCCTGACCGTCTGCAACTCAAATGACCACGTGGAATTTGGGGAGTCGGTCACGGCCTGGGCTTGGATACCTGCCTGCCTGGGGGAGTGCAAGGCCCCTCAGCAGCTCCTGTCACCACTGAGCTGTGCCCAGGACTGCCCAGATGTCACAGGTGGTCCTGGGGAGTGTGGGGGCCAGGGCCAAGGTCTGTGGATCACAGGCCACTTCGGCGGCCCTTTGTGGTCAGTACCCCCCCACCCCGGCCCGGGCCCTTCCTCTGCAGCTGCTGACGCGCTCAGCAATCCTGCTGTGTGGATCCTTGTAAGGGGCTGACCTGAGGGCCCAGCAGCCTAGGGACTGACCTGGTTCAGCTCCGAGGGCCCCATCTTTGCCTGCGCGTCCACAGCTCCTCCTGAGCCACCTGCAATGGCCCCTTCTTTCTTGGCTCCCTGGGGAGCCCAAGGGACACAAAATGACAAGAACGCACCAACCAAAGGCCCGGCCCCACCTGGAGCCGGTCCCTGTCTCCAAGAAACACACCTTCAAGTGCACACACGGGGAGAGGTGGTGGAAGTACATGTTCACCTGAGACTCTCGGGCCTGGCCTGACCCTGACTGGCAGCTGCGCAAGGTCCCTTCTCCCTCTGCCTCCCACCTCCACACCCAGGCCCAGGTGCAGACCCAGGCCCACGGGAACCCTCCCGGCTGGGGTGCGCAGGCCCCAGGACCGTCAGCCCGAGATCTCCAGGCCCCACTGTCTTCCCCCTTCAAGCCTCTCCAAGCAAGCAGCCGCCCCCACCCCTGCAGACCCGGGCGGAGGTTCGGGGTGCTAAAGATAAAGCAAGCAGCCCCAGAGTGCAGGGAGGGAGGCGAGCCTGGAGGTGTGGGCGGCCTGGGTGGGTGAGGCAGGGTACCGCAGCCCCCAGCCGGCTCTGGCTGGGCCGGCACTGGGATCCGCAGCCCTGAGAGACCAAGGGGCCTGGGGGAGGCGAAGAGGTGCCCCCTCCATCCCCAGTGCAGGCCTGGGACCGCACTGATTCCGCATTGGGTGGGATCGCAGGACCCCCGCCCCGCACACCACGGCAGGCGGGCGGGCAGGCAGGCAGCAGCTGCTGCTGCTCTGTGCGCACCTCCCGTGGAGCGTCCTGGGGCTTTGGGGGCTCAGAGTCGCTCGTCTTTCTGGCCCCCTCACCAGCCCGAGCTTCCTGCGCAGCCCGGCAGATCGCAAAAGTCTGGCCCCAGCCCCCTCCCCGGGCCGGAGCTCCGGGGCCTCCCTCGCCAGCCCCACCAGGCGGGTGGCCCGTCTCCCCCGAGGCCCGCGCGCGGTCCCCGCTGCAGCAGAGCTCGGCGCCCCCGCTGCCGCCGCCTCCGCGCGGCCCCCCGGCTTTCCCGACGCGGCCGGGGAGGGGCCCAGCTCCCCGTCCCCCGCCCCCCGCCCCCGCGCCCCCCGCGGCCCGGCGCGAAGTTCCCCAAAGTGACCGCGGCGCCCGAGAACCCCCGCCCCCTCCCCTCCGGCTTCCCCCGAGACTCCGCCCGCCGCCCCCTCCCGCGCCTTCGGAAAAGTTGCGAGCGACGCCCCAAACTCCGGCCCCCCGCCCCGCGCCGCGCGCGCCCGGGGCGACCCCGCGCTCGGCCGCCGCTCCCCCCGCCGGGCCCCGGCGCCATGACGCGGGGAGCGCAGCGGGGCCCCGGCGGCGGCGCGGAGGCGGCCGAGCGCGGGGTGGGCGGCGGCGCGGGGCGCACGTGCGCCGGGCGGGGGGCCGCGCCGGGCCGGGGGCAGCTTACCTGTTGGAGGTAGAGGAAGGCGGGCGGGCAGGGCACGGAGTGCGGGAGCATGCTGCCGGAGTTGGACAGCAGGAGGCAGCCCGAGTTCGCCATGGAGCACAGCATGGGGCGGCAGGGGGGCGCCCGGCGGCAGCTCTGCGCTCGCTGCGCGGCTCGCACCCTCCGCGCGTCCCTCGGTGTGTGCGCGCGCCCTGCCTCCCGGGCGCCCTCTCGGTCTCCTCCTCCTCCTCCTCTTCCTCCTCGGCCCTCCCCTCCCCCTCGCGGCGCTCCTCAGGAGGGAGGCATGGACGGCGAGCGGCGCGCCTCTGCCCGGTGCTCCCCTGCCCGGGCGGGGATGCTGGGGAGAGCGCGCGCGAGAACACGGCCCGGCAGGCTGTGTGCGCGAGAGGAGGGACGAGGGCAGCGGGGGAGCGGGCGCCCGTCACTTTGGAGCCACCGGAGCCCTGTCTGCAAAGAGTGGCGCGTGTGCGTGTGAGTGCGCGCGTGTGCGCGCGTGTGTAGCGGTGGGAGGGGGAGTCCCTGGCGTACTCCAACCTCAAACAGAGCCCCGCGCCGAGGGAAGAGAATCCGGAACGACGGCGCGACAGCTGATCACACACTTAACCCCTCGCCCGCCGGCGCCCTCTCCGGGGCCCCTCGGCGGCCCTCCTCCGCCCCGCGTCAGGCGGCTGCCCCGGGCGTGGGCTCCGGCATCTCCCTCCGGCCCCGCTCGGCCCGCCGGCCGCTGCGGAGAGGACCGGCTCTGCCGGCTTTGCGGCCGACCGGAAGGCGCTTCGTCCTGCTCGGCGTTCCGAGCGGCGCCTCTCATAAGGGAGGCCGGCTCAGTGGCGGGGATGTCGGTGATGTAATGAGGGCATCTACGCAGAGGCTTCCTAGCCGGGGAGCGCTTCTCCGCCGCCCAGAGCTTGGAAAGCCAGCTGGAGCCCCCCCGGGGGCTTCTCCTGCCCCCCCACCGCGGACCCCAGACCTCATTGACACCTTAGGCCTGCCCCAGGCACATGGTCCTGTGGATATTTAATAGGGGAGGGGGCGGGGACAAGGGGCACTGGCCACAATGCACCCTCCCCTCCCCAGACTCCGTTGCGCTGGACTTAGTGGACACACACGATGCAGCAGCAGTGCGCACGTATGGACCCCGCATGTATGGACCCCGGAACCCAGCCACTGCTTGGCTCGGGTGTTCACTGTTCCTATACCACCACTGACACAGATGTGTGTGTGTGTGTGTGTCTGCAGCATCACCAGGCACAGACACCCTCCCCCACTGGCCTGCGTGCATTCACGCTGGACAGATGCCCCTGACCAGGCTCATTAACCGGGACAAACCACAGGTGAGCCTGGCTGTAAGGGACAGTCTGCTACCTGCCACCCCTAGAGACAGAGTCAGCAGGAGGACACACCTAGCCTCTTGTCCCATGTATGCACGCTTCTCCTGGTAAGGGGAGAAACCCACGAATACCCAGGACCAATTCCGGACGCACCTATCTTTCCTAAGGCACCCGAGATTTTCTTTCTTTCACTTCTGAGAGCAAGCCCCACTCTGGAAGGAGGGAGGGCTGGGACCCCCTTATAATGGGAAAGCCAGCCATCAGAGGGAGGCCCCTTCACTGGCTGTGTGATTTTAGGAAAGTGGCTTGTCTTTTCTGGGCTCCCATTGGTGCACCCGTCCCGAGAGGCTAGGGGGACAGTGTGTGAGATGTCGTACTGTGCTCCCTGCGGTGCGTGTCTGTAAGAGCCATTCCGGAGGAGGTGGCGGGGGGGGGGGGAAGACGGACGGGTGGAGAACGGGCCCCCCCAAGCCCTGTTTAGGAACAAGCTCCGTTCGAGCAAGGCAGGCAGGTGTGTGGCCCTCGGACGCCGCTCTGTCAGGCACCTCGTGTCTCTCAAGGTAGCTGCGGTTCCCCTTCCTTAGAAGGAAAGGGGGTGCACCGTCTGGAAGGGAGGCAGATGGCAGAAGGGACAGGGTCGAGGGAGAGGCAGCAGCGGAGACAGCCGGCCCCGCCGCACGTAGCCGCTCTTGCTGACCCTCTTCCGGAGCCCCTCTCTCGGGGTGGCACGCTTGGCTGCGGACTTGCAGGGGTCATCTCCTGCCCCCGGGCGGGATGGTTACTAACTCGTCTCCCAGAAGAGGCACCCCGACGGCCTGAGACGGTGGTGGGGTGGCCCGGCGCTGAGGCCTGGGGCATCTGGGGAGGACCGTGGGGCTGGGTGTAGCATTTGTGAGGAGAGAGGGCTGTCCTGCGGAGGATGGAGCCCAGGGTGGCCCCGGCTACAAGAGCAGGGGCATCCCTGAGGGCCCCTGGCTCCCCAGTCCTGCTGCTCTGCTCTTCCGTTTCAGAAGCCTTTCCTCCCTTCTGCTCTTGCCGTCCTGGCTGCTCGCTCCCTGGAGGACGGTCAGGAACCTGGGGCAGCTGTGTAGCATTAACCCCCAGCCCTGCGCTCTAAGTCCACTGTCCGTGTGAATCATTCGCTCGTTAATTTGCCATTGTTACCCAACATCTACAGAGACTGAGGCTTTATTCCTCTTCTAAGAGGATTTGAGAGTGTCTTAAACATTGTCCAACCTACAGGAGACACCCTCTGAGTTGACTCTCTTGCTTTCCCTTGAGAACCCGCTACGTGAAGACAGAGACCGCACCAGGTGCTGGGGCTGTAAAGACCAAGTGCTCTGCCTGCAGTGAGTGCACCGTCTGGTGGGGAAAGCAAGCCGACACACTGCAGCCTACCGTGCTAAGACCTGTGATGGCCCAGGAGAGTGGGAGCACAGATCTGGGGTGAGCTCAGACATGGGGTGGGGTTGGGGAAGCTTTCCTGGAGGGACCTCTGGGCTCAGTGCTTGGCTTCCAGCATCCTTGCCTCCTGGTCATCTGTGGGGCCTTTCAGCCTGGCCGCCCTGGCTTCAAGCCTCACTTCCAGAGAGTGTCGGGCCCCGTGAGCATGTCTAGACACCTGCCTCCATCAGTCAGCTGATCACACCTGGGCTCCAGAGAGACTGAGAACAACAACATGGAATTAACCACCACCGCCACATCCAGAAGAAGGATCTGAACATCGTGTGCGTCCGGCTTCTTCCTCAGGACGGGCTGTGTGCCCACCACCTCATGTGCCGGGCCACGGGCTCGTGACTTCCACTTCGAGCCAGTTACTAACTGACAAACTGAGAGAGACTCTGTCCACGGTGGGGGCGGAGGTGGTGTCGTTGGGGGGTTGGGCCACCAACTAGCCAAACACTGTAGTAGCCCCTCTGGTCTTCCTCTCAAGAGCTGAGTGTCAGGAGGGCAGGGAAGCTGCTGGCTGGTCTGCACAGCATCACCCCAGTGCCTGGAAGGGGACCCGGCAGAGATGAGTGCGGGTGTCCTGCCCCTACCCTCACCCCAGGGCTGATCCCGATGTTGAGGCGGCCACAGCGGCCAGTGTGGCTTGGAAGCCCAAGCTGGGCAAAGCTGCTGCAGAAAGCCAATGCCGCTGGGGCTGGGATCCCGACTGCTTGGGGCATCAGGACCATCTCTACGTCGTGGACAGGAGGAGAAAGGCAAGAAGGGGCCTGTGCTCCCCCAGCTGTGCCCCTGGGGGTGTCCCAAGGGTACACAACCCATCGACGGTGATTGCTCCTGAGTGTGTGCGGTCCTTGCCCCCCTCACCGCGGACCTCCAGTGCCTACACAGTGGGGTTCAGCATTCTTCAGGTCCCCGTACTCCTAACGGCCCTCCAGAGCGCCGGTGCCTCCTGAGTGGAGGGTGGGGGAAGCCGCCGGGGCCCGGGGCGCTACTGCCCCCACTTCTGGGGGGAAAGGAGGCTGCGCCCTGGGAAAGGCTGTCAATCCAGCTCTAATATTCACTACTTAAAAAAAGAGCCAAGGAAAAAAATATCCCACTCGCCCTGAATCTGAGAAAGGCCTCGTTAGGGAGGCAGGAACGGAGCTGTAATTATTCCTGCGCTCCTGGGCACCACTATAAATACCAGGCAAAGAGGCACCTCAAAAGGTCTGGATGGTTCCAGAGCTTTGGAGATCTCTGGGCTCCTTCCTGCCCCCCCACCGGTGTCACCTTCCCTGGAGGGAGCTCTCCTGGGTGCCCCCTTTTCCCCCTGCAGGGCAGGGCCTGCCTTCCCCACCTGCTTGGGGAGACCCAGGCCTGAGCAGCCTTGCAAATATCCTCAGTCTTCGTGTGTACCTCTGCGAAATGGGGACACGGAGTCTCCTTGGGAAAGTGTATGCCAGGAAGTATCCAAGTCGGCCCGTGTTTTTAACAAAAGGTGGACAGTGGACAGTTCGGTAGTCGATCTGGTGTGCAACAGCCTATGGCACTCCCCCGATCCTCTGGAAATTCCCAAGGCTGCACATGGGTATATTCTCACAGGAAACAAAAGCCCCAAAGTCCCTCTAGGGGAGGTTGGGTGGGGGGCTGAGTTACTCATAGGCCAGCCCCTTTCTCGCTTTCTGAGCACCCAGACTGGTGTCCTCGGCCTTCACCTATGTGCGGAGGACAGCCTGGAGCTTGGCAAAGGCGTGCCAGGACAAGGGGTGAGCTCACCGTCTCCGGCTGCAGCTGGGCCGTAACCTGCAGAGACAGCATGCTCGGTGCTTCCAGCAGAGCTGGAGCGCCCTGCCCCAACTTCAGGGTGTTGGCACAGGCTTGGGCATGAGCACCAAGGAGGCAGCAGTGGCACAGCTGTGCGTGTCTTCCCTATGGCAGGATGGGCTAGGACGGGCAGAGCTCTGGGTGGGTACCAGGGAGGCTGCGGTGACCGGAGAAAGCTCTTCTATGTGAACCAACCAGACACCCACACAACCAACTGAATCTCTTCCAGGGGCATTCACGCCCCAGTTCCACAGCTATGGGCACAGGAGTGGGGTCAGGGAAAAGCCTCGAGCTGCTGGGGTGCATATGACAGACCCCCCTTGGGGAAATGTCAGGTTGAGGACAGGCAGCTCCTTGTCTTCATATGAAATCTGGGGGCCCCTCTGATTCCTGAAGGGGACAGCTTCCCGACTTTGGGAGTGGGTGGCCACTTCTGCTTTGTCCTCGAGTGTCTGATACACCCATAAGGGCAGAGGAGTCAGTGCGGGAGCCCCTGTGAGGAAGAGGCCAGGATGGGAGGGAGCTGTCCTGGCTGTTGAGGCCACACTGGACATGTCCAGCAGAGGGCCCACTCACACTAGCCAGAGCCTCCCCTCTGCGGCCAGGCCTGGGAGGAGAGGGGCACTGGGGGTCCACCCCACCCATGGGCCCCTCTGCACCCCTGAGCCACAGGACACTCGGCGGTGCTGAGGGGAAGCCAGGCCCGGTCCAGGCTGCCGGGGCCAGCACCCACCTTCCAGCCCCACGGCACCCCTCCACGCCCACCAGTGCTGTCCCCCTGGTCCCAGCAGACTGCAGCAAAAGTAGAAATCCGCGTGCAAAGGGAGTTTATTTATCTGTTTAATTAAGAGGCGCTTGCCAGCCACATTCGGGTCCATCGCCGCACTTACAACCATGTCCCGGCAAAATTAAACATAATAAATATAGGAAGACTGAAAGCAAAGGGCACACTCGAGATATATGGGCAAAGCCAGAAGTTGCACAGGGTTGCAGTTATAAGCACATCTTTCTCTGGCAAGTTCCCCTCCCCTCGGGGCCTGTGAGCCGAAGGAAGGCTCTCAGAAAAGGGGTTGTGGGTGCTGTGCGACTGTGCGCTTTCCACTCAGCACTGCTGCCAAGCTTTATTTATTTTAAATGAGCCCCCAGGACTTCTCCCTTCTCCTCTTCTGGGGAGGGGGAGCGAGCTCATCACAGAGCAACAAGAACATCTGAAACCAGCCAGTGCTGAGCGGCTCTCGCTTGGGGCTTGGTGGGTAAGAGGCAGCGGCAGCTGCAGCCCTGGAAAGCTCTTTGCAGGCTCCTGCTGCATCTGGGCCATGAGCTCCTGGCAAGGAGGCGGAACGGGCCGAGAGAGCTCCGGAGAAACGGATCTGTGCTCGACGCTGCCGATTGTGGCCAAGCCACCGTTCAGGGTACTGGCCCCAGAATGCCACAGAAGCCGCAGGAGGAAGGGGATTTAGAGTTCCTATTTCTATCTCTGACGTGAAGCCTCGAGAAACTGAAATGTTTGCTTAGATGTCCTGGGAATGAGCGTGTCCATGGGGAAAGCAAAAGACGGGGACTGGTTATCGTCACTGACCACCAACCACAACAATAGCTTTTATTTGCTCAGTGCTTTGCTGGCTTCCCTGAAACACCTTAACGTGTCTGTTTTCCTGGATCCTTACAAGGCGGCCAGGGAAGGATGAGGCACTTGTAGGATCACAGAGGTGGCCCAAGGTCACCTAGCTAGTGGGAGGCCGAGTTTTAGGCTGGAAACCAACGTTTCTGGCTGGCGGGTTCACGCGAGGCTCTTGCCTCCCTCCTACAACTCTGCTTGGTTTGCGCCATTCCGTGAACATCCCCGTCATTAGCCCTTGGCTCTCTCTCCTAACAGGATCAACCCCAAACCAAATCTGTTAACGCAATCGCCATTTGCAATAGCTTGGGCATTTACTAATCACACCACTGCTCGGTCTGTGTGGCAATTATCTCAAATTTCCTCTTTCTCATTAGGCAGGAGGTCGTGAGAACTCAGTAGGGTCGCTGAACCCTATGATCAAGCCAAAGAGAGAACCTGCTGTTGGACGGAGGAAGACCTTCCATGGGGGTTCCTAGCTGATCTGCCATGAGATGCTTCATTTCCTACGTATCCTCATCCCACACTCTGAGCCTGGCCCACCTCCGGGAGGCAGAGAGAGGCGCAGGAAGGCTGGGTATTTGCATGGGGGTGAAGATTCTATCTCGGAGTGCCCACTGCTGGGATGCCCTTGGATGGCTGGGTCCCCAGGGCAGGGCTCCTGTTACGTTGATCACCAGCAGAGGCTGCGGGGCTGAGGAAAGCAGACAGAACCCACCACTCCACCGAGCCCACCCAGGCACGGCATCCCCACCCCCGCTTGCTGCCCTTCAGCACCAGGGACAGCGCCAGCCCCTTGCTCTCAAGTCTCCCCCCTTGCAGGGGCAGGCAGTGGGGCTGGACGAGAATTCGGGATCAGACTCTCCAGTCCTCCGCCTTCTAGCTGGCAGTCACTGCAGCCTTCAGGGACAGGCGCTGTCGTTTTATTTTAATTTTTTTTTTTTCTTGAAGCACCCCACGGAGGGAGACCCTGACATCTCTCTGGGGAGCCCATCCAGATTTTTATCACCCTGACTGTGAAGAGATTCTGCCTTGTGTCTCACACAAGCCTTTCTACTTTAATTTTTTTCAAAGGGGAAAAGCCTCGAAGGAGGGCCAAGGGGGAGCTCGGACCCGCCGCTGAAGCCACTGTCCCCTCCTCTGACTCCCGAGAGAGGCAGCGGGTCACCCAGCAGAGCCTGCAGAAGAAGGCCGTGCGCTCCAGGGGAGGGACGGACGGCAGCGCTGTGTGCCTCAGGTGTAGGGAAGGGAGGACCGTGCCTGTGACACAGGCGGCCGTTTGGGGACCTCCCGTGGCTGTGACCGGCATGAGTTTGTGTCAAGTTCCGTCAGGACCGAACTGAGGAAACGTGGCACGCAGGGCTCCTAAGTCGACGGCCACAGGAAGGGGGTCAAGGTTTGTTCTTACGTCCACACGTGGCGGGGGCTGAGCTGCTCAGAGGAGAGGCAGGGAGAGCCCAGCCTTGTGTTTCCTGCCTCTTTCTAAAGCCAGCAACTGAAAGGTCGGCCTCTTCACTTCGCCATCAGTTAAAATCAATCTTACTCACCAGAGAGCCACTGCCCCTTCCTTCCGCCGAGGTGAGAGGCTGCAGGGCAGCCCTGAAGAGAAGGAGTCGCCTGAGCCCAAGGACTTTGAAAGTCGGGTCCTCCACTCGGAGCGAGTCTGAAAGACTCAGGCCAGCATCTGCCTCTAGCCCCAGCCCTAGCACTCAGCTAGTTAAGAAAAAAAAAAAAAAAAAAAAAAACAAACCAGCCTCAAGCTTCAGGAAGCAGAATGCAAGGGAGCTGGCATTCCACTCCCTTTCTGCCCCTTTGTGCCCCTTAAAGCCAAAGCATCAGCTCATTAAAAGCTCATTAGGAGCCCGAGGCAGCAAAGGCCCAGAGAGGCAGCGTTGTCCTGGCAAAGCGCACGGCCCAGGGGAGGCGGGTGCACTGTGTCAGGCGGCCAGTGCCAAGCTGCAGACAGGAGCTGAGTGATGGGGTGGTGGGAGGTGGGGCGGGGGTGGCGGCTGGGAGGTTTCTCACCCAGAAGCCTCATGGGAGCCGAGCCTGTCCCAGGACTCACAGGGGCGAGGACAGGCTGGTCTGCCAGGAAGCAAAGGAATAGATAGTTCCCCGCAGACCCTCTTCCCCACACCCCCAGCACGAGAGGGGCCCAATATGGGGTCCTTTCTCAGGCGTTGAGAGCAGGGAGCCAAGGCAGGGAAGAGGGAAGGGTAGGCAGGGCCCTGGCTAGTGTCAGCCATGCCCAGCATCTCCAAAGGCGCCCGAGAAGTTGTATGAATTGCTGCTCACTGTGACTACAGTGCAGCAGATAAAGGGCCAGTGGATGCTGCTTGTTTCACTAGACTCTCTAGAGGGTGCCAAGAGCAGGGGCAACGGGGCGTCTCTGGTGGGGCTATGGGGGTCTTAGGCGGGAGCCTATTCTGGGGTGCCCACCCCTGCGGGCATCCATCCTTCTGCTCCCTGTCACACCTGGGGGGAAAGCCCTCCTCGTTCCTGATCTACTCTGGCATTGGGGTCCAGCACTGCTTGGCATCAACACCACCCTCCAGTTCCAAGACACACGGTTTCTGAGAATTCACTGGCAAGGAGGTCTGGGGAAAGCTGGCAGCGGGCGGAGGGCCTGCGCTGTCTTAGCAGCTCCCAGGCTTTCCTCCCGCTGAGAGTTGCTGCATTAGGATAGGGGGAGCCTTCTGTGCCTTTTCTTACTTCCCTAGGATGCTGTGACTTTTGATTCTTGCTTGATTAATATACAGCCAACAGAGACTGTATTTAAGGCAGCTCTAATTCTCTCAGGTCACCAAACTCAGGGGCAGCAAAGCCGCAAGGAGCCAGCCCTGCCATAGATCAAACACTGGGACCTTCACATCGCTCCGTGGCCCAATTTCTCACCGCTGCTGCTGCCTGATAACCCTCCCAGCCTGGAGCCAGCATCCCTCTTTTCTAAGAGCGGGCACGGGGACCGGGCTCGGCAAGTGGGAAGGAGAGCGGAAGGACTGCAGCACCAGGGACAGCTCCGGCCAGCCCAGGGTGTCCAGCCCTCCTGCTTGCCTTTCCAAGCCAAGGCACCAATGGGTGCAAATGACCTCCGTGTTTTGCTGGAGGTGGCTGGGGGCACCCTGCCGATGGCACCTGTCATGGAAACATCCTCCCCGGCAGATGAGACACCTCTGAGACCCTGCGTGTTCTCACGGGCGTGGTCTATCTTTAGGCTCTCTCGTTCTCTGGCCGCCTGAGACCCCCACGCCGAGGGGAAGCCCGCTGCTCCTAGTGAGGACCAGCTGGCCAGTCTCCTTGCAGGTCCCTGGTGCCCGTGGCTTCTGCAGGGCCCCACAGTTTCCTTTCTGGCTCAACCTCATCCCCTTACAACTTGCCTCATTAGCATCTCCTGAAAGGCAGCCTAATTTCTCTGCTTAGCACCTGGGTCTTCACTTGCTTGGTGGGAGGGCGGCGGAGGAGGTTGGGGGGGGGATGCCTGTGTAACCGCCACTTCCTTCATTCCTCCAGAGCATCTTTTATAGACCTGGTCCGTGTTGCCATTCGGGGAGGCACCGTGGAGCAGTACAATGCGGGAAGATTACACGCGGAAGCCGGGCTTGTAAATTACCTCCCAGTGGGGGCAGGGAATGCGCCTGTGAGCGGAGAACCCCGTGTGCAAAGCCATTCTCATTTAAGAGCAGGATCTTCCCGGATCAGACCCTGATCAATCCTGCTGCCACCCACATGCCGTGTATCAGGGAGAAACGTTTGCATGGAAGTTGAAAGAGCCCCAGCCTCGCTTCCTCAGGCTCCTCACCACCACCGTTCCTGTAGGGTCTCCTCTGGACCTGGCCCCCGCTGGATTTATTCCCCCCCACTCTGCCGCTATCCACTTAAAAATATCGCCTATAGATTTTCAAATTATTGTTACACTTTCTAAGAGAAGGATGCGGTGGTTAAAAATTAACAGCAAATTTATAGGAATTCTATATGGCAATTACAGAATTATAATGAAGTGGCTGCCACTTGGCCGAGTGTGGGTAATTGGAAATCCACGCTGGGAGACTAGAATCTTTACTGTATTGGAATTGTATTTTTGAGAGTAAATGCCGTGGAGAGGGTCAGTGGAGGCTTGAGCTGGCCGGGTTCTTCTCGGGAGGGCGGGGGAGATGGTTCACGGCCTGTCCGGAGGGAGTTCAGAAGGAGAGTCACTTAAGCAGGCACACGGACGGTGGCCAGACAGCAGTGGGATAAGTAGGTGTTCTGGGTGGGGGTGGGCAGCCTTGATGCCTCCCAGCCTGGTCTGGGGAAGGCGGGAGAGACTACGAAGGAGAGACTGTCCTCACCATTGTCATCGCCAGCAGAGCAAAAGGGAACCCTGAGATGGATACACAAGGCAGCACTGGAAAAACCTGGTGTGATTCCTATGTGGTGGATCAATTCTCCTTGTAAAAAAAAAAAAAAAAACGGTAAGAGAAAAATCAGAGAGATCACTTTCTCAAGACACCAACTTGGTCAGCCCCATTCCCACACCTGCTGGGGCAGAAATGGATGTGAGCTACTTTCTCCTCTTTGTTTCTCTTTAGGATCCCAGGCACCAGATGGCCTAAGGGGGCTTCTAATAACGAAACTCCAGTCCTGAGGAAGGGACTTCCACCAGGAATTTGGGTGCGGGTCGCCTCCGGGTCCTTGTCCAACACAGGAGCCTTGAGCTCCCATGAGTGCAAAACACAAGCGGGATTTCAAAGACTTGGTACAACAGAAAAGACTGAAAAATAATTGGTGTATGTGATTACTCACTGAAACAGCAGTATCTTCGATATGCCAAGTGAAATAAAGTATATTGTCAAAATGAATCTCACCGGTTTCTTTTCACTTTTTGAATGTGGGTATTGGCGGAGAACACAGGGCCCCCTGTGGTTTGCACTGTATTTGCAGCACACAGCCCTGGTCTCGAGAACAGGGGTGGGGGCACTGGGGTTTGCAAAAGGAACAGCGAGTTGGGTCTCCTCTTGGGGTGCGGCCCAGAAAACCCAAGTCCTTGTTGGCAGGAAGCACGCAACTGAATTGATTCCTCCACCCCAAACACAGATGTCCAGCAATGGGGTTCGCCCCATTTAAGCCCTCCGTTTGCTCTGTCCTGACGTCTGGGACCAGGGTCGTTGTTACTCCCAGCACAGCGGCCCCACGAGCCTAGAAGCCAACGGTGGCTTTCCTTCTTGGTGTCCCTCCCACCCAGGATGGGACAAGGAAATGAGCAATCCATGCACTGCTCAGCTTTGGGGCTTAGCTCATGGCTGCCACCGCTGCCTCCCGACCCGCACTGGGGGACGGCGTCCCAGCAGCTCCCACGCTGCGCACCTTGTCTGCATTCGGCTTCTGGGTGAGCGTATTGATTTTCCTCTCTCGTGTGGAATGAGAGGACTTGGAAATTCCATTCCAGGGATACAGGGCATGGCAACAATTATCGTCATCATCCTAGTTTGGGACAGATCAGCCCCCAGGCACCCAGAACACCCTCAGCCTCATCCTACACCCGAGCCCCCACAGAGGGCAGGAAGGAGGTGGTGGGAGGGTGTATCTCATTCTCTCTATTTCATCGGATGGAGAAGAAACAGAGCCCTTCTCTTGAGACAGAGTAGAGTGTGTCCCAGGGTGGAGAGCTGCTCCCTTTCCCCCGAGGAGCAGAAGCAGAGCTGAGCTTGTAGGAAAGCAACCATCCCCCACCACCTGCCTTCCACCATACACGCAGCCTCAGCCCTTCTGGAGCCCTCCACCAGCAGGAGGGCGTGCACACTCCGGCTTGGGAGCCACCCCCACCTGGGGGTAAGCCCACGTCTGCCCTGACCAGCCATGTGACTCAGAGCCAAGGGGCTCCACATCTTGAGTTTTGCTTCCTGTGTCTATAAGATGGGACAGCGCTATCTCCCTCAAAGGCTGTGGGGCTTTAAAGGCATTCCGTACCCGAAGGAGCTGGCGCACAGTAGGTGCTCAGTAAATCATGCTACTAAGTCAACAGGTATCTACTGAGTGCCTCCAAAGCCCGGGCTTTGCTCTCTCTGCAGTGGCCAGAAGAGCTTCCTCTCTCTCTACCTAGACGGGCGGAGTTTGCTCCCATCATCTCCCAGGCCTCAGCGGGGAAAGAAGGGTGATCTCACAATTATCTATGCAAATGGAGCGGAGCTTCCCCTGATACTTCAGAGCAGAGTCCACGAATGTTCTTATTTGAATTTGGAATGCACTAAGCTTATTTTTGCGTTGGATTTACCTTCCTAATTACTGTTTGTTCTGGCTTATGCTCAGACTTGTTTGCATTCTCGGAACCCACCCTGGCTGGTGGTGAGGGGCGCGCCCTAGAAACACGAGGGCAGGGCCGCAGACCACCCCCCCCCCCCCCCCCCCGGGGAGGACAGACATGTGCTGGGAACGAGGTGGTGGCCGCCAGAGCTCCCTCCTGGTATCTGCTCGGCCCGGCGGAGGGTGGGAGACATTTTAATTTCTGCTTCAAGCCTTCTGTCTATGTCGGTGGTTGGGCATAAGCGGGCCATGGGGGCCACACTGGAGCCCAGAGCTGAGTTTTCTCTCTTGCAGAGGCGGACGCAGAGATGAGGCATGCACCCGTGTGCAGCCCTCCCTTGGAGGGCTGTCCACGCTTTGTTCTCTGTCTCTCCCTGGACTTATCTCTCTGTGTCTCTCCCTCTGTCTTTCTGTCTTCGTGTGTGTTTCTCCTTCACCCCCCACGCCTTCCTCCACTGGTGCTATTTCGAGCTCTTCTCCCCAGGGCAAACCAGGAAATAGATATCTCTTTCAATAGACATATCTTCCATGCAGCGGGGCAGGGACACCTGTCTTCCCTCTGGAACTGTGAGTTTTGGTGGCCAAGGCAGTTGTATCCAACTGAACACCCCTCTTTATGGCCACTCTATGTCCCTTTGCAAAGCAGGGGGGAAGCAGAAGACACAATGAACCTATCTTTCTGTCCCTGGTCTTCCCCATCCTTGCCTCCCAACAAAGAGATCTCTGTGTATGGGGAGAGCGCGCCTTGACCCTTCACAAGGCAACCAAGACAGCATGTACTCGTGACTCGGGTACGTGCTTCTGACTTCCCAGCATGCTAAGTGATTTTGCCATTCAGGGGCTTTGCTCTGTGTCAGGAGAGTGTGGGGGGAGCTGTCCTCGGGGAGCATCACGGGTGGCACATCTAGTCATTCTCTGTGCTCGACCAGACCAGAAGGCAAGCTCCCTATGTGGCCACTGCTTCCTGGGAGTTCTGCCCCGTCCATGCCCCGCCTCCTCTCCATCCACACAGCTGTACTGGGGGGAGGTTGCCTCGGATGTCCTTCCGGCTCTCAGGGGCTCCAGCGCCACGGCCACCGTGACATTTGTGTCCTGTACTCCAGCCCATGAAGCTCATTCATGTATGTCCCCTCAACGCGCCCCAAGCAACCCTGTGAGATGCACAGCTTCAGCAAAGGCAACTGAGGCCCAGAGAGGCTAAGCCCCGCCCCACAACCTGCGGCCTGTTGTCCAGCCCTCCCGTCACTCTGGTATGGTTTTTAGGGAGGCCAGCAGCCCCCTCCATACCTCCGAGCTATATGCAACCTCATTTTCTACCACTGTCCAGGGTTGGGATACAAACCCTGAGCAAAGACGCTGAGCACAGGAAGTGAAAGCCGCCTGCAGCTCGGCTGGGGACCGGGAACAAGAGCTCATCCCAGGGGCAGGAGGACACCAGGCCCCTTGGCTTGAGACCCCATGGAGAGGGTGCGATGGTGGTAACAGCCCAGGGGACGGGAAGACGTGCTGTAGGTCTGACCAGCTCACTTCTGTCTGCTTCTCTGAAGGAACAGGCAGGGCGGCCAGTGGCTGTCGGAGAAGGGAGCTCGTGATCACTGCTGCAGTCAAGCACCAGCCCCTGGGGCGGGGGACGCTCTCTCCTCTGCAAACTGGTGTGAAGCAGGCCACGCCCCTCGGAGGGGGGTCACACCTGCTGTGTCACTGGGACAGGTCCTTCCTGTAGCTTTTTCTGATTCTGTCCCCTGCCCCAGCAAGGGCGGGCATCAGAATCAGAGCAAGAGTGCACCTGGGGGCCCCTCCTCGCTGAGCTACAGGCTCATCCTCTCCAGAGAGAGGAAACTAGCCTGGGTGAGTCAAGGGAGAGGTGAAGGCCAGGCATCGGGAGTGTCTGAACCCAGCGCGGACTCTGAGACCAGTGGTCTTTGGGCGGGAGCAGGTGACTCGGGATAGCCTGGTTGAGTCCCAGTTCTGAAAGTAAGCAGACGCTCCTCATAAGTCTCCAAAGCCTCGATTAAAATGCAATAAATGAAGCTCTGGGTCTTCTATTGCACTAGCACATTTCAAGGGGTCAGAGGTCACATGTGGCTTGTGGCCACTGTACCGAACGCAGATATCAAACATTTCCACCGTTCTAGAAAGGTCTACTGGACAGTCCGGCTCTAAAGCTTTCCAAGTCTGTCTCCTTATCTGTAAAATGGGCAGAAAAGTACCCTAACGATTGCCTGAGGCTCAGTGAGATGGCCAATAGCCAAAGCATAGCGTGTTGTAAACAGAGCAGCCTCGTGGTTTGGGCTCAAGCTGTCAGTCTGTGGGAAATGGGCAGAGGTAGTGGAGGCCCCCGGAGAGTGGCAAGCCCACAGGCAGGACACATGCTCTTCGCCATGGCCTACTCCAATGGGTCAAAAGATGAGGTTCTGGGGGAAACCCAAAGCCCCCTTATCAATCAGCCGGTATGTTGGTCAGCTGCGTCGCTGAGGCTGCCCCCAGCCTAGGAGTGAATATAAGAAAACTGAGAGCCACTGCCACAGACGGAGACACAACGGCATGGGGCGTAAGCAGCAGGGGCTGCTTCAGCAGAAAGCCAAGAGGGGCAGAGGTGTGCCCAGGAGGCTGGTGGTGAGGGGGCCGAGCCCTGGGGCTCCACACCATCTGGCTCTTGTAGTCCGGGAAAGGGGGCAGTGAACTGGACCAGGAGGTTGCACGGGGCATGTCCACAGGGAGTTGCTGAAGCCAAGAAAGCTTTGCTGGGCTGGCAAAAACCCATATAGCATCTCAACGATAAGGGTTTTGCACAGAGAACACATTGTTGTTAGAGGAAGGGGACAAAACCCCAAAAACTGACATGGAGAAGGGGTCTGAGCCCCAAGCCCCTGCCTTAGGCAGAGACAAGGTGCGGAGGCCATGTGGGGAGGCCAAAGCCGATGGAGCCCGCGCATCCTTGGGCGTCTCTGGAAGTGGGCAGCTGGGCCAGCCATGTCCCAGGTCCCGCAGGATGAGCCCACCCCAGCCTCCAGGTCTCCACTGCTTTCAGCTGCTTCTTTGTCCATCCCACACACCTCTATTCTTCCTAAGACCCGCTTCTCTCTCCCAGTTTCTTGTAAACATCACCTGCTTCCCACAAAACACAAAACCAAAAAGTACCATGTAAAGCCATCTTGACCCAATTCAGCTATCAGTGGGGCGACGGAGGTCCCCCTAAGCAGTGGCGCCCAACCGAGGAGCCCATCCTTCCAGGGGTACTCTCTTCTGTTTTCCAAGTTGGAACAGATCCGCCCTTTTTCGCTCCAGAGTCAAGGGGCCGAGAGAGGGAATTCTGGATACTTTCAAGGGGAACGTGAGCAGGTGTATGGACTGGGGAGAGGGGCATCGGGGGAAAGCTCGCTTCCTGCAGCACCGGGGAGGGCTAGCTCTGCTGGCTACAGGAAACCAAGCTTCCAGCCCTGAGCACAAGTGGGGGTATTCAGGGGATTGCAAGAGGCCCAGGCGGCTGTCCCTGGTGCTGAACCTGGCTGTGGGCTGCAGGCTCTGCCGCACGGGGCAGGGTCGGGGGCAGGAACGGGGCGGGGGGGGGCACTGGTGATTCCTGTCCACCCTCTTCAGAGACTTCCATCACTCCCTAGAGCATGTCAGTACAACGGTTCTGCAAGACGATCACATCTTTGCAATCATAGACGCCTCCCGCCCCCTGGAGATGTCGGAGGTGGAACCCCTGTCCCTCCACGCTCTCCCAGTGCTGTGCTCCCTGCCTCCCCACCCCTTCCCACAGGCTTCCTTCCCTCCACCCACACCCTCTGACTCCACTGGAGGCTGGGGGGGGGACTGACGGAGAGCCCGAGGCAGACTCCGGCAAACTTCCTGAGAACTTTTCTCCAACTTTCAGACCTCCTCTGCACCTCCTTCCCTGTAGCAGACGACCCAAATGCTGCTTCCAACCACCGCCACCTCCTCTCAGCAGCGGCTGTCTCGTCTTCCTCCCCTGCCTGCTCCACTGAGCTGTCACAATCCCGGGGTGATGACACACGTCTCTGAAACATCAGCAGTCATTACTGGGAGAATGCCCTCGGTCCCCTGGGTGTTCGCGGAGGCACTGACAAGGCTTCCCTCCCAGCACAGGGGGGAGAGTGGGGCAGGGGCCAGATGGGGGAGGACTGCAAGAGGGAGAAGCACAAACCCCCGGGTGCACTGGGGTGTGATGTCCTGCCTCCTGCTGTCCAACCTTCAGGGACCTCCCATCCCAGCGAAAGCGGGAAGCCTGGGGATCCGAGCACTATGGGAAGGCGAGGCAGCCCCCCGAAAATGTTGGGGCTGCATGCCGGGAGCCACCTTCTTGCACAAACTGCAAACCCCTCTCACTAGGGTAGAACTGTAGAGTCCGCAAAGCTCTCCCACCACCATCCCCACTGATTCTCACACCTCCCGGAGAACGGTTGTTAAGAATTCAGTGCCACGGACGGGAAGCGTGAGGCCCAGGCAGGGGACCTGCCCAAAGTCTCCCAACTTCAGCCCACGCATCAGGCAGCTCCCATGCCCCACCTCCCACCCATCTTTTCACCCGGGGCCTTTGCCGGGGCAGCCGGCTGAGCACAGCTCTGCTGACAGCGCCTCCCCGCAGCACACAGCCCATTGTCCACTCTCTGCTCATGGGCTTTGCTGCTGCTGCCATTGGAGATGCCTCCGGGAGCTGTTCTGATGCGTGGGCAAACCTGGGAGTGCGGAGGGGCTGAGGCTCCGTGGAGTAATTCTTGCCCAGGGAATAATGCTCCTTCTGGCACCCTCCGTCGGTTCATTCCTGGCTCCCCCCAAGCTCCCCCGGGACGGCTCGGGTCGCCCACAGTGGCGATCACTCACGACTCGCCCTTGCATTTGTTCTCTCTCGTTCCCTGTCTGGCATCCCCAGTGCCCCCACTCCTGTGCTCGTCCCACAGTTCCACTCCCTGCTGGTCGGCACTTCTCCCAGGGCCTGCTTTCGGCAGTGGGGGGGGGGGGCCGAGATAGGGAAGTCCCTCAGGAGGGGATTCTAGAGCTGGTGGTCAAAATCAGACACTGCCCTGGAACCCACTGCTAATGCCAAACAGGCTTGTGACAGCCGCTGGGGACCTCAGCCAGCACGGGCAAACGGTGGAGATGAGACCCACAATAAAGATTAGTCTTGAAGGAAGCAAGGTTGGACCCTGTCCAGGTCCCCCGGAGGGACCGGAGAAGCACGGTGGCCGGTGGCTGCTGCTGAGCGAGTACCCACGCCTCCAAACACAGACTGCGTGCTTCCTGCCCGACCCAAACGACACCACCTCCACTACTGGGTACGCAGTCACGGAGGGTTCAAAGCTCTCTGTTTTACACGGGAAGCCGAGCAGCGCCCGTGTGCCGTCTGGCCCCAGGGCTGCCGGGGCTCTGCTGCCCGTTATCACGCTGTCTGCAGGGTCTGTGGTCGTTCTGACATTGCAGAGGACATCACGCTCACGCACCACGTGGAGGAAACTACGCCGCTTGGATCAGAAGGCAGGAAGAGGGAAGGCCGCCGAACACCCAGGGACCCACGTGCATCGGCGGTGGGAGATGAACTCTGGGGAACCCGTGGCTTCCACATCAGTGGAGTATTTACAGTCTGGGGCATTCTGGAGCATCGCACCGACTCGACCGACGCAAGGGCAAGTTGTCTATTCTCCACCCACCCGGAAGGGGCGTGAAGGCTCTTTGGACCCAGAGGCAGCGAAGATTAGGGTCTCCAAAGGCTACTGGTTTCGAGGAGGTCCCGGAGCGAGACAGGCTCGGCAGCGGGTCCAAGACACGGCACACACACCCCAGCGGCGCTACAGGTAAACCGCGGCGAAGAGGAACGTGGTGAGGCGTCTCTGACTCATCTCCAAAGGGGAGACGAGCACCGACTCGCGGCGGGGCTGAGGCTGGCTGCACCTCGAAGGGTCCATGACAGACTGGACAGGAGATGGGGGTGCGAGACGTGGACGGACTCACGTACTTCTCGGGCCCCAGCCCCCTCCCCTCAGCTCCCCCTCCTGCTCCAGCCTTTGCTCCAGCGATCAGCGGTCCCCACGTGTACACGGATGGCCTCCTGCCTGACGCATCTCGGGGCCCCCCGAGGCCCCCACCAGGTGTGCGGTCTGCTGGAAGCAAGGCAGGAGCGAACGTGGAAGTACTTGCAAGACCACACCCTGTGGCACAGGCCTCCTCGTGGGCTCCGGGGCCGGCGGTGACAACTCCCTTCCTCGGCCGCTCCTGTAGACACTTCGGCAGAGCGTCCCCAAGTCCTACAGGGGCTGAGCCTCCCGCCCTGCTGCCCCGGCACTCAGCTCGGCCATCGACCCTAGATCAGCCTCCCCACCCTCCCCACCCCGGTTCACTTTTCCTTCGGATCACTTCCCAAAATAAGCCTCCCGCACACAACGCCTTCTCTCAAGCTCTGCTTCTGCCGGGAAAGATCTAGACAGAGGCAGCCAAGATCTGAAATCCAGAGTGTCTCACCTCAAGGAAAAAAGAGCCACAGGACTTTCCTCCTCTCCACCCTCCCTAATGGTATTAATTATTTAAAAATATTTGCTGGGTTAAAAGTACTTCTTACAATGATCCTTAGGTTTCTTTCTTAATTAAGAAGAAAGGGCCAAGTTGGACAGGATTGTCACCGGTGACGGTGACGAGGGATCGTGCCCTTCGGGGCTGGTAATCACACGGCTCCTTCCCACCCCACAGTGACAGGCACAGAGTGGAAACCTTTCTCCGTGTGTATCTGGGATTACTGCCGGAGGGGGGAGGGCCCTTACTTCATCCTGGGCCAGATCCCTGGGTGCCGGGCCCAGGCCTGCCTGCTCCCAAGCCAACGTGGAGCCGCTCAGTGTGCCCTGTAAACTCAGCCGGGAAGCTTCCCAGGCTGTTCCCGGGGACCGGGCCATTGCTGGGACCCTCGGCCAGTCGGCTGTGAGGTCAGCCTCTGGGGCAAAGGGACCCAGGTTTTCTTGGGACGCCCCCCCGAGAGCAGGACACTGTGGAGGAAGAACTCTTCTCACGGTGCCTCTCCTTTGCAGCCCCAGGGTCCTGAGCCAGGCACCGCCCTTGCAAGGGGACATGTGTCCGTGTCAGTGCTGCCCTCGGGGGAGCATCTGCCTTCATGCAACGTCCTCCCAGGGCGCTGGCGCCCCCAGGCACCCGAGTGTGTGCTCGCTCTCTCTCCCCGTCCTTTCTCCTTTTCCAACTTCAGCTCTTTCGAATCCAGCCAGTCTCGCCCCTGCACCGAGGAGATGATGATTTATTTAGTCGTGCGATTAATCAATGTCTTGCGTCTCTGTAAACAATGTGGGCTCCAATCCAGAGGCGGTGAAGCCCCGCCCGCGGGAGGTCGTGTGGCCGCTCCGGCAGGGCTCAGTGTCCTCGCTCTGTTCTCATCCCGCTGTCTCCCTCCGGCCTCCGGCCTCCAGCCCCAGGGACAGCCTCATTACGGCCGCCGCAGAAAAGCTGCTCTAACTTCTGCCCGCGCAGCCGTGAGCCCGTGGGCACAGTCAGGCGGAGGTGCTGCCTGGCAGGCATGGTTCCCCATCTGCGCGCCCTGCTCTGCAGCTCTTGAGGCAGGACTCGGGCCCAGCACCATGGCTCTTTCTGCCCGCCCGAACGTCTCCGCCACATCCTCACTGGTCAAGGGCAGCTCGGCCAACAGCCAGAGGTCCTGACACCTGCCAACAGAGGGGAGCTCGGGCTCTGCAGCACTCAGGCACTGGGCTGGGGGTTGGGGGGCATCAGGAAGGGCAAGAGACAGAGGCACCGGCTTCCCTTCCATTGGGGTCTGCAACCACAGGCTGACCTCCCCTCTCTGGACAATTTCCAACTTCTGGCTGGTTCCTCTGCGTCGTCTTTGAAAAAAACAGTCAGCTGTTGGCCTTCTCGCTGGATGTCAGTCCTAGGGGAACAGAATCGAGTCACCTCGAATGAGGGATGCCCCCTCCTGGTGCCTGAGTGAGAACGACCGCAGCCACGACCCCGGCCATGTTCCCTGGCCTGGGGTTGCTGGTTCTGCCTCTGGCCCGGCTCCCACCCTGCCCCCGGGTGAGACAACACCGTGCACTCTGGCCTGGGCTGCTCTCGGGCGCACAGTCTGTCCCTTCTTCTGCCCGGCTGTGCTGTGGGCCTCCTTCCTCTGCGCTGGTGCCTTGCACCGTGAGCGTGGGGACCGGCCCCATTCGTGCTCCCCGTCTCCCCAGTGCCCGGGCTTCCTCTGCTCCGTAAAGGTACGGCCTGGGGACACACGAGCCAGAGGTGGTGTGTTGGGGGCTCACGCCTGTAACAGCACAGCGTTTTCAGGTGCAAAGAGGCAGCGAACGGGACAGACGGACGTGGCTCCTCCGGGGCTGAGAAAACCCCCCGGCACACGGGGCTGGTGACTTGGAAGGAGACCGTTCTGTAAACTTTTACTGATTTCCTCTAATTTTAAGAGTTAGACGCCCTCAACCTCCTCATCTTAACCCCATCATCTACTTCTCTGTGGCCGCATCCAAGCTTCATCTCTATGTAATTTTAATTTTTACCCAGTTGTAGTCAGGGGTCCTGCTTTTTCACTTAATGACGTTTCAGAGACTCCCCCGTGTCGAGCCTCCTGCAGTCAGGCTCACTGGCTGCGGAATATCCCATCGATGGCTGCTGCGGGATTCCCGAGCCCCCCCCGTCGGGGGGCTGCTTCTGCGGCTGTAAATATTTCGGGACTTCGAGCTTTTTTCCTTCCTTTGAGTTCTTTCCCGAGCACCGGGTCCCCGCGGTGGGATTAAGGAGTCAAAGGGCCGGGCGCTGTTGCTTCCTTCTTCCTGGCTGCCCTTCAGGAAGACGGGGCCGGGGCGGCTGATGCGTGACCATCCACCTGCCCCGTCGCTGCGCATCCCGAGGCCCGGCGTGTGCAGGGCGGAGGCGGCAGCCCGCAGCCCTGGCTTCTGGACACGACTTTCAGAGATCACCCGGGTCCTGTGGTCTTAAACCAGCCCGCGTACCTGGTGCGGCGGAGCAGGTGTGGGGCCCGGGACGGCTTCCGCACGGCAGAGGGTGTGCAGTGGGGCCGTATCGTCCGTGTCCTGCGGAGGCTGCGGCTTCGGGCCTGTGGGACGGTCAGGGCTGAACCAAGACTGTGACCTGCCAAGGCGGCTTGGGCCGCGTTTCCCCGTTCCCCTCCAGACGTGTGGGACGCTTCTCGTCCCAGCCCTGCAAGTGACGGCCCGAGGAAGGTAAATGGAGGGTTCCTGACCCCGCTTGTTTCCATAAGTAAGTCCTGCAATCACAAACAGCAGACTGTGGTTTTGGCTGAGCTGATGGACCAGCTTGGTGAACGCTGGTGTGGGGCCCCGGGGATGGGGGTGAGGGGGCGTGCCGGCCCCTCCAGCAGCTCCGAGGGACCCCTGTGCCCGGCCCGCCCAGCCAGCAGGTGCCCTGGTCCTGGGGTCTGATCCTGGGGAGCTTCTGACACAGATGCCCTGAAGTGAGGGTTCTCAGCCTCCGGGCAGGGCCACGTCCTGGCCCCTCCCCCATTCTGACTCCCTCTCGCCAGCATTTACTCCCGACTCTCCCACATGGCATCATCACAACCAGGGGCCACTGTGACGGCCAGGCTCACTGACGGCGCTGGCCCGGCGCTCTGAGAAACCCTGACGTCCGCTCGTTGCCCACTCAGCACCTGTGAAGGACGCCCACGACGTACCAGGCTCACAGCCGGGCATGGGGGTGCAGGACGGGGAGCTCCCTGGCCTGGCCCAGGAGGACACGCCGGACCCTGAGGCTCCAGCCCCCCGCACCTTCAGAGACACCCAGCCGGCAGCCCTCCCTGCTTGGGTTCTGCTGCATTTGGGAACTGACAAACACCAACGTCTGTGACCTCACCGGAAGATCCTCAACCGCACCGGGCCCAGAGGAGGGAGCCCAGGCTCTCCGTGCACCACCCTCCGAGAAGACTTCCAAGGCTCTGGACTCCCCGGGCCACCCCCGCCTCCTCAAGGCTAGAGTGGGGGTCCTCTTGCGTCTGAGTTCTGTCCCCACCCTCTCTCCTCGTATCCATTCGGCCCCGGCAGAGGGGTCCACGCCCGACGACGCCCACTCCCCAGTCCCCCCCCCCCCCCTCCCCCCCCCACCGCCCCCTCCCTTCCCCCTGGAGCCTGGCGTCTGCTCCCAAGCTCTCCTTCCCGGAGAACCCCTGCCTGTGTCACCCTGTTCTTGGAAGCCGGGTCTTCTCCTGCCCACAGGCCCCCACTCCCGGCCCCACCCCCGGCCCCACCCCCGCCCACTCGCGTTCCGTTCTTCATCCACGGCAGGGATCAGACCTCCGAGCAACCTGCTGCTTCTGGCAGGAAATCCGGACACCCTCCTGCGGAGCGTGGCTGCCGTCCTGGTCCTTAGTTCGCGCCTCTCTGGGAACCACAAAGGTCTCCAGCAGTCCCCGGTTCTCAGTGGTTTAGGGGCTGGGAAGGGTGGCGATGGGACAGGGCTGGAAACAAGAGTGGGTTCCCCGGTCCCAAGCTCCCGGTCATTTCCTTGACACCCGGACGCGATGTCACCTCAAGCCGCCGCGTTCCAGACAGAACAGTTTAATAATGGAAATGGGATAGAGTCCCCGTTTCTCCTGTGACCGGAGTAGGGCCAGCGAGGGCAGGGGGCAGGTAGGTGAGACGCAGCTCCCTGGATCTCCCTGGCTGGATGTGGGGAAGGAACAGGTTCATGGTCCAAAGGTCACAGGACTCAGTCACACCGAGCATCTCTGTCCTCGTCCGTCAGTCCGGGCAGCCAACAGGTGTCGATGGGCTGCCAGAGAGATTTCTCCTCCTGCCTCCCGCAGGCGCAGCATGGGGGGCAGACGGGCTGTTGGGGGGTCACTATCGGACTGTGTGGCCACCGCAGCACCCCCAGCCCAGGTGTCTCCTCCTGCCCATCTGCACCTGCCTGGGCCTGGGAATTGTGGATGACCTTCGGGAAGCTTCCACATGGGGGCCGCCCGCACCCGCCACGCAACGCCATGGCACCCAGACGCTTCTGCTCTCGAAAGTGGCAGGAGGGGCTGCAGGACGGACGAGTGTCGTGAGTCCCCCTCCGTGACAAGGCCAGGGTCTCCCAGCCCAGCACACCGAAGGCGCACGGAGAAATGGAACGTGGGGTTGCATTTCTTCTCCGAGGGCCTACGACGGAGCTCCCTTGGGGGGTCCTTGCCAGAGCTTTCCAAACCGGGTCTGGGCCTTGCTCCAGTGGCCTCTCCAGCGACGCAGGCGGCTGTCTCCTCCCCTATTCTCCCTCCCCACTGGAAAACCCCCGGCCCAGTTTTTCCTGGCATGAACAGACACTTTGCTTCACGGTTTTAATAAGAACAGACATCATCCTGTAGGTCATCATCCGGGAGCGCCTGTCTCCTCCTTAGTTAGACAAGCGCCTCCAAAGCCCTCCAAAGCCCATCGGCAGGTCTAGGTGACCCTGGGGCTCTCGGCCTTGACAGAATGACTCAAGTCTTGAGCACGGGGATTCAGACCCAGAGAACGCTGCTGCGGCCTGGCGTGGCCGGCGGGAACGGGAGCGAGCGAGAGAAGCCGGCAGAGGAGGGCCGGAACCGTGGGCGCCTGGAGGGCGGGTGCCTCGGGGCTCCTGCACCGGCCTGGGGGTGCTGAGGCTGTGTCCAGACCGGCTCAGGGTGGGTGTGCGGACTCCTGGGGTGCCATCCTGAGCCACCCGGGAGAGAGGAGGCCGGAGACCCAGGGGCCCCCAGATCCCAGGCCTCAGGAAAGGAAAACACTAAATCCTCATTATAAGGCTTTTTAAATGCACAGACAGGATATTAGCGTTTAAACAGCTTCTATTACTCGAGGGCAAACTTTAAAAAACACAATATTTATAGAAAACCTCATTCAGCTCGCCCTGTTTGCTCTTTATTTCTCCTGCAATTACTGCTAATTTGGAGAGTTTTGCTTTGGCATCTCTCTGCCTGTTGCCAGTCAATTACAAAGCCACCCACCGGCGTCCCCCACCCCCAGCCTCTCCGCCAGCCAACCCGAGGCTGCAGGACTGAGCCCAGCTCCCGGCTCCCTGCTCGTCCTCCTCCTGCTCCGGAGCAAACGCCAGCCGCCCCTTCGGGTGCCCACACACCCTGGACCTGGGCCTTTCTCCCCAGGCCATCTGTCTGACCATCCATCTGTCTGTCCGGGGAGCCCGCTTTGCTGAGGTCTGGCGGCTCCCAGACCCTGACCCTGCACGTGGCCACCCTAGCACGCCTCTGGGCTGAGCCCAGCCGTGGCGGGAGGGGAACCCGGCCGCGGGTCCCCGTCTGCTCTGGGCTGAGACCCATCAACCATCATGTCACACCGCACCTCTGACCCCGTGCCCGTGACTTACGCAGGAGGCGGCTCTGGAAAGTACCCCTGCTCCTGCTGAGCGACGGCGGGTACGCTGCTACTCATGGACATGCCACCACCAATCTGCCCCTTCCTCCCTCCTCCAACCCTCCTCCCTTCTCTTCTCCATCCGTCTGTCCGTCCGTCCGTCCATCCATCCCACAAGTGTTTGCAGAGCTCCTCCCTGGCCCGGGCACGGCCGGAGCAGACACGTCACCCGCCCACACCCAGTGCCGTCTGGGGTGCCAAGTGTACGAGAGGACGGAAGGTCAGGGCTTAGGGAAGACCTTGCGGGAGCCCCACAGGGGTGGAGAGGGTTGGACACCAGCCGTGGACACCAGCCGTGGACCAGGGAGAGGTGGGGGGGAGACCCCGCAGGAGCGCGTGCCCCGAGGCCAGCGAGGGCAGGAAAGCCTTTGGGAGGAGAACTGGTTCCAGTCCGGGTTCCACCTGGGGCTGCTAAGGGACACTGGACGCCCCCTCAGCCTGTGCTTCCTCCTTGGACATTCTGCAGGGTGTGGGGGAAGGCGGATCCAGGCCACCAACAGCACAGGCCTGACAACAGGTACGGACTCTGTCCCATAGCAGTGAAGCCACAGGAAGCTTTGGGGAGAGAGATGTGTCCTTGAGCAGAACCCAAGTATGTGGAAACAATGGAAGGTCATGTCAGCCTGGGGCATGTTGTCCCTTCTCCTGCTGTGCTGGGCACAGAATCGTGACCTGTATCTCACGCTCCTCCAACCTGCACACTGGCCTCGGGGTCTAGTCTACAGATAAGGCACCTGGTGACCCCGAAGTCTCACAGTTCCGAGCAGCAGAGCTGGTGACCCCGAAGTCTCACAGCTCCGAGCAGCAGAGCTGGAGCCCAGGCCAGGTCCCTTCCACCCCAGGCCCCCCCGCCTCCCTCGCTCAGTGACAGCCCTCCCCCAGCTGAGTCTACAGCTCGGACGGTCCAAAGACAGAGATGCCCCCAAAGCAGGCAGCAGGCCGCTCTCACAGAGGCGTGGCAAACCTCACTGTCGGGCACACCCCCACGGCTGGGCTGGACAGGCCAGGGACGGCTGGTCCCCTCTGCACCCAACCCCTGCTTTGCCACGGCCGGGTCCTGGCCCCAGCTCACCCGTCTCCCTTCACCACGAACTGGCTAGAACTCCGTCAGCTCTAACGTGGGGCCAACATCAACTCTGATGCCCCCTTGAGACACTGTGTGCCCAGCACGGGAGGCTGTGTGGCCAGCTGGGCGACCGCCAGCTCAAGGCCAGCCGGGGTGCATGGGGGGAAGGCTGGAGAAACCCTCAGAGGCCCGTCCCCAGCCCTTGGAACACACCCATTCATTCATTCATTCTAGCACACAAGGTTTCTGGAGCCGCGACAAGTGGCAGCGCAATGTGGGCATCAGAAAAGGCTGAGCAAGACCCCGTCACGGTCCTGGAGAAGCTACTGGAGGAGGGGAAGACGGCAGAGTATGTGGGTAATGACGGCACCCTCGGGTCAGTGCGTGGGGGTGCAGTGGAAGGAACAACACCTCACGGTGGGTGGTCAGGGAAGGCTTCCCGGAGGTGGTAACATCTAAGCTGCCTGGCACTTGCCATGCCACAGCCCCTCCTGTCCCCCTCCCAGAAGGCTTATCCTGAAGGGAAGGGAGCAGCCAGCTGATCGGGGGACTGATGTGGGAGCCTGATGGCTAGGGTATTTTAGGAGGAACATGTCTGGGGAAGGGCGCAGCTCCGTCCGGCAGCGGCACCAGCGCAGCACCACAGGGTCACGGGAAGGTGGAGGAGCTGCAGGCGCCGGGGCTGGGGCTAAGCAGGCCCCGCTGGAAAGAACTCTGTGCTCCGGCTGAGAGACCTGACCGCTGGGACAGGAGGGCATGAGGGCGTGACCCCGGCTGCCCGGGCTGGGGGAGGAATGGGGCAGAGGCAAGAGCAGAGCCCGTGGGCTGGCAGGTGCAGAGAGATGGTAGAGGCCCTCCTGCGATCTGTGGGGCACTGAAGGAAAAGCTGGTCAGAGGAGAGCTGAGCAGCTTCAGCTGGCTGAGTCTGAGGAACCCGCGGACACCGGGGGAAATGTGTGGGGCTGGGGCTGGGGGTGCTGACGGGGGGTGGGGCACGGCCGGGGAGGCGGACCCAGGAGAGACTCTGCATGTCACCCGCACCCACCGTTCTTCCTACAGCACCCCCCTCCCTGCGCTCCCCTCCAGCCTAGACCTGGAGCCTGGCTAGGGAAGAAGAGTTGGGGAGGTTCTCCCTCCGGGCAGGCTCCACCCCGTCCTAAAAGAGCCCCAAAGATTCAGTAAGGGAACGCCCTGCACATCCCCAGGGCCTGCCAGGGCGTGTGGGCAAGGACAGATGGCACTGGCAGAGGGAGGGGGTCCCCGGAGGCAAGACCCCAGAGAAGCCAGCAGCCCCGTGAGAAGCAGAGTGCCCACTCAGCCCCCACCAGCGCCCCCTGGAGCCTCTCCTGCCCTTGCCAGGCTCTGAAGGGACTCCCAGGCTGGGGGTGGGGCACTAGGAGCTAGCTTCCAGATGCCAGGCTGGTGCCGCCAAGAGTCGAGATGATGAGAGGACTCTGTTCTGCCCACAGGCGCAGGGACAGTGTCCCCGGGCTGCGCCCCCTGAGGCTGGCCTTGAGAAAGGAGCAATCTGCAGAAGAGACAGGCGCTTGGCTACCGGTTGTGGGGCGTGGGACAGCCAGGGCATTTGCAGCAGTGCCAACTGCCTTGGCAAAAGATGGAGACCTGGAGCCTCTGGGCGCACCCTGGCCCCACTTCTGCCTGGACTGGGAGTGGCATCTGCAGGACTCAGCAGAGCCTGGCCTGTGACTGCCACCGGGAGGCTGATCACAGTCATCCTGGCTCCCGGGGGCCACTGCTCCCTTCTCAGATGGCCTGGCCTCTCCTGCTGACTCCCCGCCTGACCCCTGGTCTGGATCCCCAGAGTGGGCCCCACAGCACCTGTCCCCAGGCCAGTCCCCTCCAGTGGGGTCCCCCGGGCGGGGAGTGCTTCCCCTGGAGTTGGGGACGGACTGTGGTCCTGGAGGGAAGCTGCAGGACAGGCTGAGGGCTGCTGGGAAGAAGCACCGACATGTGGGGAAGCCCATGGCCTGGGAAGTGCTCTGGCTGAGGCCGCGGGGCTGGGCCCAGGGGAAACGCTCTCCCTCAAAGGAAAGCACAAAATTCACAAAGACTCCCAAATCTAGTCCATGGGAGCCTGGAGGCCAATGATTATGGGGAAAACGTGCATACGTGCAGACACACACACACACACGCGTGCACGCACGCGGGCACACACACACACAATCATACACACCCAGCCTCTCCTTCTCCCAGTTCAGCCCAGCTTAACTGGAAGGATGTGCTGCCCCTCACCCTGCAGCGGGGCCCTCCCTGGCTTGCCTCCCTGTGCCCCTTTCCCAGGGCTGGCCGGGGTCCCCCACTCTGGCCTCTGCTACTCTCACTTTCTCTGCCAAGGGCTTGTTTGGGAGGTCTGCTCTCATGGGGGGGGGGCTTAGCTTCCTAGGTCCCCTACCCCCTTGCTCAGAGCACTGGGGCTCTTGGTTCACATTTATGTTCCCCATTATTCTTTGCAAGATCCGGCTTCCCTACCTGATTCTGTGGCTCAGGGAACAGGGGAGGGCGGACGGGAGGAGCTAAGATGGCATCTGAAGTTTGCCCTGACTTTCTGGGGAGCTGGGAGAGGCGGGACAGAGAGTGTACTCTACACAGGCACTCAGGGTCTCCGCCCAGCCCCCGGGCTCCCCACCAGGCAGCCTTTGGTGCTTGGGGACACCCCCCCACCTGGGTCCTGGGGAGAGGCTCGGAGGGAGGGGCGCTTGCCGGCACGGCAGGGGGCAGGGGGTGCCTTGCGCTTTCTCAACATCTCAGCCCCAGGCCTGCGGGAGCCAAGAACATGACTAGGGACTCGGGTGGTCCACGCTTGGTACATACCCCAAAATACACCATCTCGGACCCTTGGCTCCAGGGCTGGCCGGGCAGAGGCGGGGAGGCCCCCCGGGGCTGTGGCTGTGTTGCTCTGGGGGCTCAGTTCAGGGGGACCGGCCGCTGGGTTCGGGCCTCCTCTGCCCTCTCTCCTCTCCTGCTTCATTTCTCAGGGTGCTCAGCCCTGTGCCTGCCCGGGGGGTCAGAGTCAACTGCCCCAGGCAAGGGGGGGCTCCCTCCGGGGCGGGGCGAGGACTTCCCCTGCCTGACCGGTCGGGTCACTGGGCTCCGAAGGGGGACCTCGGCCCTGAGGTTGGAGAAGAGGCGCACCCTGGGGAGAGGGGGGAGTCTGGGAACTCCGAAGGTCCATCCTGGCTTCAGAGGGTGGGCAGGTGGGACCTGCCCCAGCCCCCAGCCCCGGGGCTGCAAGGCGGCTGGGAGGGAGGAGGAGCAGAGCGGGGTGCCTGGGGGCGCCGAGCAGAGAGGAAGCCGGCCCAGAAGTGCAGAGCTGTGTCGGGGTGTGGGGAGCATAGGGTAGGGGTGCTGGGGGTGGGCTGTCCCCATGTGTGCTGCCCGCATCTGTCCGGCCTCAGACCTCCGTGCTGCCCCCACCCTGTGCTGCAGGGGTGCGGCCCGGGAATCTAGGCTTCCGGGATTCCAGCTCAGCGGCTCATGCCTTCAAGCCGGCGCTTTCTGTGGGCCACAGGCCACCTAGGGACCCAGGCTGTCACCCCCTCTTGGAAGGGGCGGAAAGGAGTAGGAAAAAGGAAGCCATTCTCTCTGGTTCTTACGGTCTCTACCAGTGAGGGAAACCCAGGCCCAGAGGCTGCATGTGGGGCTGGGGGTCCCACACACCGGAGAGTGATGGCAGGCGGCAGGCCCCCTGTGTCTCCTGGGCATGGGCTGGGAGAAAACCAGCAGGCCTCTGACGGCTCAGCACTTCTCTGGGTCGCAGGGTGGCGGCGTCTGGTCCCACCCCATTAAGGCCAGCTGTGGGAAGGTGGGGGGCACGGGGAGGTTCACGAGTGGCCTCAGTGGGGACACGCCACCCACGCCCCATCACCCCCACCCGAAGGAGTCCTGGGTGAGCCGGGGGAAGGCCATGCAGGGAAGGGAGAGGAGCGCTTTGGTGGCGGGAGCCTCTGGCTCAGCACCCGGACTCCCCTCCAAGGCCCGGCCTGTGGCTCCCCAGGGAGCTTAAGGGAGGCACCAGGATGGAGGGAATGGCCCCTAGCTTCTAGCTTCGAGCTTCTGGGGTTGACAGGGTGCCAGTGGGCATGGGGAAGGGGCTTGGGGTCCGCGGCTGTGCTCACACTGCACTCTCTAGAGCTGTTTCCGGAAACCCTTCCTGAGCCACAAACACCAGAGGACAGGAAAGGAGAAACCCGGAGGAGGCTTCAGTGCCCGGGGACCCGCTGCCTGACTTCAGCAGGTCGAGCGATTCTCCCAGCCCCCGGACAGTGCAAGCACTTAGGAGCCGGCCCACACCAAGACGTGAGCCTGGCCAGCGGGGCCGCAAGCCCGAGGGCCACCGGACCTGGCTCTGCCCTGCACAGCCCCCTTACTTTCTGTGGCACCCAGCCTGCTCACGTGGCCTCGCGCCTGCGCTCGGACACGCCGTCTTTGTCCTGGGCAGACGGGCAGCTTCTGGAGATAAAGGCTCCGCCAGGCCCTTGCCTACCGGGGGCAGGAAGCTGGTGTTGGGCACACGGCAGGGGCCCGTGAACGGGGCGGAGCAGAGCACGCGAAGGCTACTCAGCCTGGCTGGGCCGCCTTTAGCGCGGGACAAGGCTGTCCCCTCTGCAGTCGTGGTCTCCCAGCCCGGTGTCCACCGGACTCTGGCCTGGAGGCTTGGGGGACCCTGCACCCACCTCTGGGGAGTGAGTGGGGAAGTCTGCGCCCCTCTGTCCCCACTTTGCACTCTTCACCCTTTCTTGCATGCTGCCCTGTCCCCAGAAACCCGATGATGCGTCTGGCGGCTTCCCCCACGCAGCCACCTGCCTCCTGGCGTCTCTAAGCTCCGTGGCGGCCACACATCCCCCTTCCTGGAACGGGCTTCGACAGCAACATCTCGCAAGCAGGGCCTGGGCCAAGTTACGTGCTCAGGTGCCTGCTGTAAAAATGCACACATACGTGCACACGTGGGCGTGCAGGCACCACAGACACACACAGCTGCGTGTACACGCACACGCCGATGCACAGGGCCCTCTCTGCACACACATGTGCACACACACAGCCACACACCAACCCTGCCCCCATCAACGTGCCAGTGTGGCATACACATCAGCGTGAGTCCCCCCTACCCCCGCCCCGATGGTGGGTCATTTCCACACATGCTCTGGAGCTGTTCAGTCGGTCAGCTGCAGGGGGACGTCCCAGCACCCTGCATGGAGATGGGGCCCTGCCCCTGTGCCAGGTGGTGACAACTGCCCCAAATTCAGTCCACGGCCCCCGGGCTGGCGGCACGGATGTAGCATCCGTCGGTCAGAAGGGCAGCAGTTACAGAGGAATGAGGAGGGGCACAAGGGGAGGGGCTGGGAGCAGCTCCCCCCACCGAGGGGACCGGGGAGGGGGCTCTCCGGGCTGTGGACCCAGGCCAAGCTCCGCGGCTCTGCGGCAGCTTCCCTCCAGCACAGCAATAGAGCAAACAACACTTTCAATAATTCAGCAGCAGGAGAGAGGATCCAGCATGGGGAGAGGGGGCGAGAGGAGCCAGAGCCAGGGGGCAGGGAGAGCCGAAGGAAGCAGGGAGAGCCAGGCAGGGCCGTGGGGAGGGGGTGGCCGGACGTCAGCCTCCTTCACACCTGCGGGCCCCTCTCTGTCCTGATCCCAGGCAGCACTCACAGATTCTTCTTTCCGAGCAGTGACATATGGTGGCCTCTGAGCCCTGCCTCCCGCGAAGAGCCAGGGAAGTCCCGGGCCCTCCCTCCTCTGCAGACTCTCGGATATGGGAGGGAATTCAGGCAGCCCCCATCCCCCATCACGGGCCAGCTGTCTCCCTTAGAAAGCCCTTCTTCAGGCAGCCCCTGAGATCTGCCCCCAGAACTCATCACATTGGCCTCAGGCGACCTGAAGGCCCCCACCTCGTCTTCTTCAGGGCCAGCCCTCCGACTTCTGAAACACACCGTCTGGCTGCCCAAAGCTCCCTCCTCTGGGCAAACAGGCCTCGCCCCTTCGGCCATTTCTCTGGGGATGTCCCCTGAAATGCCCCCCTGGCTCACAGCAGCCACCTCCGAAGTGAACCCAGCATTCCAGGGAGGGTCCGTCCGACCAACTTCGACCTCCCATCATCTGGGAACGTGCCCTGACTCATGCGAGCCACATAAAACTGGCTTTTGAGGGGCGCCTGGGTGGCTCAGTGGGTTAAGCCTCTGCCTTCGGTTCAGGTCAGGATCCCAGCACCCTGGGATCGAGCCCCGCATCGGGCTCTCTGCTTAGGAGGGAGCCTGCTTCCGCCTCTCTCTCTCCCTCTGCCTGCCTCTCTGCCTACTTGTGATCTCTGTCTGCCAAATAAATAAATAAAATCTTTAAAAAAACAAAACAAAACAAAACAAAAAAACCTGGCTTTTGAGAGCGGCCACATACACCTTGGGTGGCCGCGCCCTTCAGCGTGCCTGGGACGCCCCCGCTTTACGCTGAGATTGGGAGGAGGAACCCCAGCGTGGGTGACAAGTTACTTGGTCGCCGTGATGCACTCCTTGTGTCCCCCCCAGCAAAGTCATAGGTTGAAGCCCCGCCCCTCCGTGCGCTGGTATTTAGAGGGGGGGTTTGGGAGGTGATTACAGACCCATGAGGCCGTGGGGGTGGGGCCCCCGTGATGCGCTAAGCGCCCCAATCAGAGTCACAAGAGCGCTTGCTTCCTGCCTCCGCGCCCGCCCCGTGAGGGTGTCATGTGAAAACTACCATCTGCCGCGCCTCAGGGGCTCAGTCGGTGAAGCCACTGCCCTCGGCTCAGGTCATGATCCCGGAGTCCAGGGATGGAGCCCCTCAGGCTCCCAGCTCCGCGGGGCGTCTGCTTCTCCCTCCGACCTTCTCCCTTCTCATGCGCTCTCTCTCTCTCAAGTCTCTTAAAAAAAATTAAAAATAAAACAAAAAAACCCTCCAAAACTACCATCTGCGGTTCGGAAGAGAACCCTCACGGCAGCCCGACTCTGCCGGTCTCCCTGCTTGGACTCCAGCCTCTGGAGCTGTGAGGACCACGTGTCTGTGTCTCAGGCTCCCCAGTCCACGGGCTCAGACAGTCCCCCTCACCACACCAAACCTACCACCAGCTGAAACCTTTAAGTCTTCCTTCTCTTACCCCCGTCCATTTAGTATTTTTGGACCCACGAGCAAGATTTTACATGAATTCTGACTAAATGTAGTTAAATTTCAGTGATGCTTCTGGCCAGCAGACCAGGTAATCTATTGCTTAATCCTCTCAGCTCAGATCAACTAGAATCTGACCATCATGCTAGGACAAGCTCACATGAGTCACTAATAAAGATGGCCACTAGGACAGGGTTGAGAGCAGAGCCTGGTGCTGTACCACAGAGGACATCTCGGGAGCCAGCATTCTTGGGAGATGGTCATTCACACAATCCGGAAAGCACCTAACCATAACGTTATCCAGTCCCTGATTAGAAGAGAGGATGGTCAGGCTGGACCTAACTGAGCAGGTGATCTTTATGTCAGTCTGGAGGAGTCGAGGAAAAGAGTCCTAAGGCTCTTCTGGGAGGGGGAGCACCCCAGGCAGAGGACTATCACAGGATGTGCCTGGCTACTCAGAGAATAGGCAAGCTGGGCCATGAGCTGGCGTCACGAGAATGAGGGGGAGCAGTAGGAGAGATGGTCAGAGGAATGATGGGGCCAGATCACATGAGGTCTTACATGGGAGGGTACTGTGAGGACACTGCCTTTCTCCAAGAGAACTGGGAGCCATGGGAGGATTTGAGGGCATAGTCCAACCTGGATTTTAAAAGCATCACCATCACCCCTAGTAGCACACTCCTTAAAAAGATGGGGAGGGCCAGGTGTCTAAGGAGGAACTCCTCAAGATCACCACCACTCGCCCTGAAGATTTCTTCAGAGCCAGTGCCCATGGAGAAGGGAGGGATGACTTCTTGGCCTGACTAGCAGTCCTCTCTTATCCTTGTGGCTCTGAAGATGCTGGGGCGGGAGGGCGCCGATCTGGCAACGCTCAGACCTGGGCCCCCGTGCCAGCTCTGCGGACTCACTGTGTGGCTTTCAGCAAGTTACTTAGCTTCTCTGAGCCTCCGTTTCTTTTTCGGCGAAGTGAGGATAACAACATCTACCTTTCTGGATAGCGAGGGGACTACAGAGTCAGCAAGGGGAGAGGCCTGGTGCAGAGGGGTGTTCGAGGAACCGTCAGCATGAGAGGCCCCGGCAGGGGGGGATTGGGGACCATGAGACAGGGCAAGGAAAACCCCGACTCTGCCGGGTTGCTGGGGAGGCGCTGGGGCCCGGCTGGCCTTGGGGACCCTCCTTAGCATTCTGGGCAGCGGCCCCCCGCCCGGCCTGCACAGAGCAGCTGTGGAAGCCGCAGAGATTCTGCTCCTGTCCTCATTCTGGGGTCCCCCTTCTTCCCTCTCCCTCCAGCTCATCAGCAAGTGTCAGTGAGCTGGCAGGCCAGACACCCGGCAAAGGGGCCGTGGAGACATCCTGCTGGTTTGGGCAGAGATCACTGTGCTGCAGGCCCAGTGCCGGCGGAGGAAGTCCTGAGAGGCAGAGCTGCGGGGCAAGGGGGTATCTGCAGAGGCCCGGCCGGCCCCCACTTCTTCGAGTGGTTTTCCCTTTGTTCCCACAGACCCACTGGAGGTGGCCCTGTGAGGCAGGAACTAAGGACCCTCCCCCTACCTGCCCGGTGGAATGATTTTTTGCCAGAATGTTGGTCTGGTTGGTTCAGGGTATCCCAAGCACCAATCACGGTGCCCATCGGGGCTCAGGGCACCTGTGCTGGCAAGCCTGTCCCTTCACGGGACGATGGGGGGCGGGGCTGGGTCCCTGCCTGTGATCTGCCCCCTGGGGTGGAGGGGGAGGGGGTGTGGAAAAGTTGACTTAAGGAGTTGGATTTTTTTTTTTTAAAGAATTTTGTTTATTTATTTGACAGACAGAAAGAGAGATCACAAGCAGGCAGAGAGGCAGGCAGAGAGAGAGGGGGAAGCAAGCTCCCTGCGGAGCAGAGAGCCCGATGCGGGGCTCGATCTCAGGACCCCGGGATCATGACCTGAGTCAAAGGCAGAGACTTAACCCACTGAGCCACCCAGGTGCCCCTTAAGGAGTTGACTTAATGATAAATGCTTATGATATAATGTAAAACTTTCCAGAAAGACAGTCTTTCCACTGCTGGGAGTGAGTGTACGGTCACTCCAGGCTCCAGTGTCAGGGGCCTGCCCGCCGCAGTGGGAGGCAGGAGCAGGGGTGTGATGGCTCAGAGGAGAGACGCAAAGTGCCATCAAGACCCTGACCGGCTGGAGGGATGCAGGGGGAGGCCCTGGTGCTCAGGGGAGGGTAGAGGGACCCAGAGGCCCAGTGGGGAGTGGCCAGGTCCTCTACCCTGATTTCTCCTCCCCAGCCATCTTGCTAAGGCCAGTGAGGCCCTCCATTAGAACCACCGCCTTACCAGGGACCTTCACTTCGCTGCATGGTAAGCAGACACAGACCTGATCTTGGCCATCAAAGGAACAAAATCCGCTCTCTTTCGGGACACCCCCCCACCCCCAGAGACCACCTGCCCTTCCATCAGCCTCAGTGAGGGCCAACAGGAGCACCAGGCATCAGGTGTGGGCAGCCAGGCCAGCCTTCTCCCCATCCAGGGCAGAAAGCCAAGTGCCTGGACCTGGACAGGCCTCTCCCGTGATGACTTCTGTCCTGTGAGGATCACGTCAGGGCCTCACTGTGTCCCCTCTCTCCCCTGGAGAACGCTCCCTGTCTCCCCCAGGCACATGCCTTGGGCAGAACTGTCCACCCTACAGAAGGTAGGGCGGCTGTGAAGTCAGAGAGAGAGATGTGTGTCGTGCTCTCTGCACCGTGACCTGCCTCCCGCTCCCCGAAACCAGATGATAAATTACTCTGCCCAAGCGGAACACGCCCGGACAAGCCTCCTTTCTAACTGTAATTAATACCCTGGGGAAAACACAGACTCGGGGTTTTTATACTTTTGCACAAACACGCGCGAGTACACAGACTCTGCTTTCTGTTACCCTCCAATCCTCTCTCAAATATTTCATGTCCTGCTTCCTTTGTGGGTAGCACAAAACCACCCAGCTGGATATATCCTGAAAGCAAAGGGAGGCACTGGAGACCCTCTCCAGTCCCTGGGACACAGAACGGGGGAATTTGGGAGCTGACTTTCTGGGCCGTGTTGCTCGTGTGTCTGATACCATATAGCTCCAGCCTCCGCAGAGTCAGAAGGGGCCATAGGTTTGGGTGACCTCTTCGTGGTCAAAATTTGGGGGCATCTCCCCCTACCCTTTTCTTTCTGTCATGGCAGCCTAACTAAGGCACTAGTCCAAACACACATGTGCATACTGATCTGAGAGTTCCAAATATCAGATATTTCTAAAAAGGCTCTATAGTGAGTTAGGAGCCTTGGAGTCCCATGAAACTTGACAGCCAATGACCCCGACAATGGAAATGCTTTCTGGAAGGGTAGGAGAACCGTCATGGGCCAGGAGGGGTGGAGTCCTCTGTGCCCCCATGCTCATCAGTTGGCTTCTTTGGTGTGGCTGGCAGAGGCATCTATGAGAAAGGCTCAGACACCGAAGCTCAAGAAATCCATGTTCGATTACCAGGAAAATCAACTTTGCTCAAGGGACATTCTCAGCCTGGGCAGAAAGAGAAAGCCTGGGCAGCCAGGCTATGGTCTTGCCTCAGTCACTTGCAGTGTGAGCCTGGGCCCATCACCTGCCCATCTGAAGCCTCAGTCTTCCCACCTGTAAGATGGATGCTGCATTGAGGCTCAAATGGGATAACACATGTTGAATGTGTCTAAGGTCCCGGGACAGATAAAAGTAAGAGTGTGGCTCTGTCCATGCCTAGATCGGCAGAGAAGGTGTGGGAACAGGGTTTCAGAAGAGCGAATGGCCTTGGCCTCAATGGGCCTTCCCCACTGCTTGGTTTCTCCTGTTGGGATGAGGAGGACGCTGTTTGAGGTTCGCTGTGACGCGCACGTACCCAGAGGCAGTGGGGCTGCTGGCGGCTCTGGCTTCCCTTCTCTCTGGTTTTCTGACCTCCCCTCCCACTGTTCCACTCCATATTCTTTACCATCAGAATGTTCCTGGGAAGAGAGTCTGCATAGAGCTCCCTGTAATCATCTTTCAAGAGCTAAGCCCCTGCCACTGCGGATTCCTCCTCGTCGAGGAGAAGGAGGCCAATCTTACGACAGATGAAATAACCGCATTTGTCTCTGTACTCAGACCATGTGCTCCCAGGCCTACAGGCCGTGAATCAGGACTGCAAAGGGGAATGGAGATGAGGGCCAGGAACACACCTGTGTGTCCTCAGGGCTGCCTGTGTGTATGTGGGCACGGGGGAGGGGGGTCCAGACAACCTCATGGTCACCATACATGACAGGATCTGTGTTTAAGTAAGAAGAAGGTTCCATTTCCAGTCAAGATGGGGAAATAGGGACTGACTTACTTTCCTACCGGCACAACAGGTAAGAGCAAACAACTCAGTAATGGTTTTCTTTTCTTTCTTTTTTTTTTTTTTAAGATTTTATTTATTTATTTGACAGACAGAGATCACAAGTAGGCAGAGAGACAGGCAGAGAGAGAGAGGGAAGTAGGCTCCCTGCTGAGCAGAGAGCCCAATGCGGGCCTGGATCCCAGGACCCTGGGATCATGACCTGAGCCGAAGGCAGAGGCTTTAACCCACTGAGCCACTCAGGCACCCTTGGTAATGGTTTTCAAGACACGGGACAGAAGACAAGGAAGCACAGGGATCCTTGAGAGCGGGAAACCATGGAGGGGAGCTCCCATGGTTCACAGTGTATAAAGCTTCCAGGCCAAGGTGCAGGGGCCCCAAGTTGTGCCTGGTGAGCTCCCTGAGCTGAGGAGTCAGATCTTAGAGTCTGGGGATACCCAGATGGATGGACTTGTACAACAGAGCGCTGGAGAGGAGAGAGCTGGACGGAGGGAGACCCTGGAGAACCATGGAGGGTCCCCAAGAGTATTCAGCTGAGTCCTGACCATCATGTACTGGAGGAAAAGCCCTGAGGCTCAGGAAAGAATCCCATGAAAGGATGATGGGAAGCAGTGCTCATGCCCATGGGACCAGAAAAGTGAGTGTCCCCAACTGCCTGACTAGAACCCTTCACAGTTCACGGAGCAATGGACAGAGTGCTCAGAGGGCCTTGCCTTGGTAGTGGGATTGTTTGACCCAGATTAACCATGGCTCAGGCCAATCTGGCAAATCTTTGAAGTAAGATCTGAGAGAAAGGGATCGAACTGTATCCAAGTAATTTAACCATGTCCCAGCACAAAACACAAGAAGATTTACAGGAATAAAAAATAGCCAGCACCCCAACATGGTAGAATGTACAGTGTCTAGCTTCCAATCAAAGATTACAAGGCATGCAAGACATAAGGAGAAAAATCAATCACTTGAAACTGACCCGGAACTGACACACATGTTAGAATTAGCAGAAAAGGATGTTGAAAACAATTAGAACTATATTCCACGTATTCCAGAAATTAAGTAGAGACATGTGAGATATTTTTTTAAAAAGTGCAAATTGAACTTGTAGAGATATAAACTAGTACATCTGAGGTGAAAAAAATACATTAGATGAAATTAATGGCAGATTAAACACTGTAGAAGAAAATATTAGAAGGAGCCAGAAAACACATGTTGTGCAGAGTAACAAAGAAGGCAATGACAGCAGGCTTGGAGATCACGGGAGCCAGGAAGGCCCGGAAACTTTGTAGCACTGAGAGAAAAAGCACCTGTCAGCCCAGACCTCTACACCCTGCAAAACTGTCTTCTAAAACAAAGTTGAAATAATGACTTTTTCAGACGTACAAAAACTGCAAGAATTCATCACCAGTAGGCTGGTGCTGTAAGAAATACTGAAGGGAGTCCTTTAGATAGAAGGGACAGGATGCCCGATGGAAATATGGATCCACACAAAGGAATGGAGACTACCAGAAGCGGGAATTGTATGGATAAACAAAGGAGTTTTTTTTTTCTTAGTACTTAAGTCTCTTCAAAATCCGACTACCTAAACAAACAAAAATAACACTGCGTTGTAAGGTTTATAACATAGGTACATAAGGCCAGGAGGGAGGAACGGAAGAATGTTTATACTGCATATGAAGTGCACTGACATCATTTGAAGGTTGACTCTAACCGGCTTAAATACCACATAAACTCCAAAGCAACCATCAACTTAAAAAAAAAAAAAAAGGAGCTGTAACTAGTAAGTCAAGGATGGAAATAAAATGGAATACAACAATTTTAAATACTCAATTCAAAAGAAAGCCCCCCACCAAAAAAGAAAAAGGATATAAAAAAATAGGAAAAAAATAGTGAGTTACAGATTTGCTTCAAGATCAAAAATCAACCAATCTAATTCATCAAATTAACAAAGTAAAAAACAAAAGGCACCTGATCATTTTACTTGACTCAAGAAAAGAACTGAACAAAATGCTACGTCCATTCTTAATAAAAGCCAGTAAAAACTCCCAGCACACTGGCAACAGATGAGGGATGGAGAGGAATCTATGGGAAACCTACAGCGAACATCGTAATTAATGGTCAAGGAACTACTTTCCCTTTACTACCAGGACCAAAACGAGGACATCCGCTCTCACAACACTTCTATTCCACAGTGTGCTGAAGGTTCTAGCTAGTGGACCAAGGCAACAAAAAGGAATGAATGACATCCAGATTGGAGAGGAAAAGGAAAACTGCTCACAAAGAACATGATCGTCTGCAGAAAATGTGATGAAATCTTTAAAAAGCTACTAGAACTAGTGGGTAAGTTTGGTAAAGATGCAGGATGTAAAATCAATATATAAAAATTAAAAAAAATTTTTCAATACATAAGAAATTGAAGGAAAATACCATTTAAAGGGGTATACAAATAAAAAATACTCAGGGTAAGTCTGACAAAAGATGTGCAAGACCCATATGCTGAAAAGTATAAAACTTAAATAAATGGAGACTCGTAACTTGTTTATGAGGCAGAAAAGACTCAGTATTATTAAGATATCAATGATCGTCCAATGGATCTACAGATTCAGTGCAATCCTGATCAAGATCCATGTAGGCTTCCCCATCCCGCCCACAATTTACATGCCGATCCCAAAATTCATACAGAAATTTAAGGGGCCTGGGCACCTGGGCAGCTTAGCCAGTTAGGTGGCTAAACATCTGGTCACACTCAGGTCGCAATCCCAGGGTCCTGGGACTGAGCCCCACACTGGGCTCCCTTCTCCCTCTCCCTCTGTACCTCTCCCCCTGCTCATGCTCTCTCTCACTCTGCTCTCTCAAATAAATAAATTAATAAATAAAATCTTTAAAAAATGGAATTTTAAGGGGCCTAGAATAGCTGTTTCTTGTTTTCTTGAAAAACAAGAACCAAATTGGAGGGTTAACATTACCTGATTTCAAAACTGATTGTCATAAAGTTATGACAATCACGAGAGTGGGGCAGGATGTCAAAACAGACTATATACAGATCAGTGGAACCAAGTCCAGAAGTGGGCCCACGCTTAAACGAGCGCTGATTTTTGTGAAGGCAATTCAAAGGAGAAAAGGAGTCTTTCTAACAAATAAAATTGAAATCAACACACGGATCCAGATCAGAAAAACGAACTTCAATCCATACCTTGTACCATACATAAGAAGGAACTCAAGACAAAGCAGAGACTGATACGTAAAATCTAACACATATTCAAGGTCTAAAGAAAGTACCAGAGGAGAAAATCTTTGTGATCTTGGATCAGACTAAGGTTTATTAGATTCATCAGAAATACGATCTCTAAAGAACAAAGGGATAAACTGGAATTTATCCAAATTTAAAACATTAGCTCTTTAAAAGACACTGTTACAAGAGCGGAAAGACAGATGAATTAGGAGGAAACGTACCTATGAGGGACTTGTACCCAGAGCATGTACCTATAAGGGACTTGTACTCAGTATACATAAAGCACTCCCCAGAACCTACAGTAAGAGGACAAACACCCAATAAAAAAAACAGGCAACAGTTTGAGCCGACGCTTCACCAAAGATGATGGATGTCAACCCCACGGGGAAACACAAACTAGACCACAATGCGATACCACCCCATGCCCATCGTAACGGCAAAACTCCCCGCAGCCAACACCACCGAGGACTGGAAAGGATGTAGAACAGCGACCCCCACACATGGCCGGCAGCCCTGTGAAATGGTAGAACCACTTTGGAAAACAGTTTGACATTCGCTTTATGCTCACCCGAAAAATCCAGCCATCCCGCTGGGTGGGCGTTCTACCCAAGAGAGAAGGGGCACGTGTCTGGGCAAAGACTTGTGCAGGAGTGCGCTTGGCTGTGTTCCGTGGAACGACCATAAGCGGGAAATGACCCCAGCATCGTTCCAGGGGCAATGGAGGAGTACCCCGTGGTGTCTCGGGAGCACGGAACACTAGCCGGCAATGAAAAGGCGTGGACCGTTCACGCGCACTGTGACCTGGGTGAGCCTGTGACCCGGGTGAGTCTCAGAGGGCTCATGCTGAGAGCGAGAAGCCCAGCAACCAACGAGAGCCCGTACGGTGTGATGTTAATGGGGATGAGAATATAGACCGTTCTAGAATGACAAAACGCAGGTAAGTGTTTGCCTGGAAGGGCCCTGGAGGGCACAGGCGAAGAGACGAAGGTGCCCGAGGAAACTTCTGGGGGTGATGGGCACGCCCAGTATCTGGACTGTAACGACGACGTCGCAGGCATAAACACACAACTGCACACTCCATAATATGCATAATCGACGGTGCGCACCTCGGTAAAGTTGTTGAGAAAACAAATGTGCAAAAACCTGAGTTTGCAAGCCAGAAAAAGTACCGCAACATTCCTTAGAGGGTGATGCCTTAACCTAAGACAGATTCACCTGAGGCCTCCTTTGGTCGCGTCCCCATAAAATAAGACACCGGTCACAAAACGGCCCATCAGGAAGGCTGCGTGGCAAGGACAGACCTCGTCGGTGAGTGCTGGGGCCAACGCGGTGCCCTCTCTTCATCTCCCCCCACTCAGAACCGCTTTGAACACGGACAGAGAAAGGACGGCCACTCCCAGGGGACCCTGTCATGCCCAAGGGGAGGAGCCCTGAGCTCTGCCTCACTGTCCCCATCCCACCAGCGAGCAGAGCCAGAGCTGCCCCCTGCACCACCCCGTGAGGCCCCACCGTGACCGACCTCCTGGACAGAACTCCCTAGCCACTTGGACAGTGCCCGCTTCGGAGGCACGGGTATATTCAGGGCAAAAAACAGTACAAAAGAGATCAGCAAAAGAAATCTCTGGTGTTTGGCTCAGGAGGAAGTCAGACTCTGCCACCTGACAGCTTTACGTTGCGTGTCTGATCTGTGGCCCGAGACCCGGGGGCCCTGGAGGGGAATCTGGCGGGGGGCCCAGGGTCACGAATACATAGCAAACCTGCATTTCCTCATTTGTTCACAACAAACATACGTTAAGCTATGATAAAATTCTCCTGCAAAGTAAAATTTTGCAAGCGAATTTACAGAGGGGATTGGCTGCAGGCCAGTGACGGGAGGCGTGGCTGTGAGGAGCCTGCAGACCGAGGCCTGGGGTCGGGAGGGTTTCACGGGGAGACGGAGGCCCATTCCGCAGCTCCCTCCCCAAGGAGACCGGGCCAGGAGGGGACACTCAGCACCCCAGGTTCCGAAGGTCTCACGGTCCAGGGACAGGCGCGTGAGCACTGAGTGGGGTTGGTGGGGGGAGGGACTGCCTCTCTGGCTTGTGGGAGCTCCTGAGCCATGTCACCCATCAACACACTCCCGTCCACTCATGTCCCTTCTGGTGCCTCTGGCCCCCACTCCTGCCTTCCTGGCACAGATGGGGCTGGTGCTTCGGGGGACGAGAGAGGTCACGGACGAGGCGCTGACCAAGACAAACCCTCCATCCTCTGCCCCCCCATGCCCCCACGCACCCCACCCCCCCGCCTCCCCCAAGTGAGCCGGAAGCCCCAGAAAGCCCCAGAAAGCCCCAGCATTCAGCGTCAGCAGCTCCCAACATGTTCTACATGCGCACATCTGTCAAAAAATATTCAGGAGAAAAGAAAGAGAAAGTCTTTATACCTTTTATTCAGCCAATTTTCCCCGAGGCACTGTGGGCGCTCTAAGAAAAGAAGGAGAGAGAGAGAGAGAATTACCATCAGTGCCGCCACCGCGCACCTGACCGCCGACTGCTGTTTGCTCGCTGACAGGTCAGGTCTGGAGGAGGAGGGGGCGCAGGAGCCGAGGAGACCCGCCGGGGAAGCCGGGCCGCGTCGGCCCCGGGAGCGCGGCTGGGAGCCCACGTTCCGTTTAGCAAAGACAGAGGACCACAGAACACCGTGGGCCCGTGGCCCAGTCTCCTAACACATCGTCTCTGAAACGGGCATATTCTGTTTTCTCTCTTCCGTGGGCCCCACACTTGGAGTGACCCCCTTCTCCGTCTTCTTCCCCAACCCCCCTGGTTTGGAGGTTACCCACACATGGAGACTCTGCCCACTAGGAATGGTGGCATTTAACCCCAAACTGAGCCCCCCGTCACTCCGCACAGATCTGTCCTGCTCCCCGGGGGTCACGTCACGCTGCGTGGAGTCACGGCGTGTAGACCGAATTCAACACTCGTCAACACGTGACACGAAGAAAAGCGGATGGGCTGCTGTGGCTTGGAGAGTAGACAATGCCACAACCCACAGACACAACATTTCCTGCCCTTTCCCGCCAGGGCCCTTCAGAGACTGGAAACGAGGCGTGGGCGTCTGCGCTCCTCATGGACTTCATTTTTCCTTATTTATGTTAATAATGTTTCAGAATTTTTAAGATTTTTATTTTTCAGTGACTTCTACACCCAGTGTGGGGCTCGAACTTACAGCCTCGAGATCGAGAGTCAGTTGCGTGCTCCACCAGCTAAGCCCGCCAGTGCCCCGACGTTTTGTAGTTTTATGTGTTCGTATTGCGCACGTCTTTTCAAATGGTGACAAAACACTTAGAAAAGTTACCACTTTAACCACTGTCAAGTGTACAATTCAGTGGCATTAAGTCCGTTCACGCTGCTGTGCAACCACTATCTGTTTCTAGAACTTTCCATCACCCCAAGAGAAAACTGCACACTCATTAAGGAGCGCCTCCCCTCTCCCCACTGTGTGTTTTAAACTCATCATAAACACGATAAAAGCAAGCGAAAAGCCTCTGGAATCCAAGGCCAATCAGACTGGGCCTCTTCCTCGAGGCGGAGAAACATCATGGTGGTCACCATCATCAGCGTCGTCGCTAAGAGCTGGTCCCGCTGTCACGGGCTCTGCACATTCTGGGCGTCTGGCCCTTGACAGCTGTTGCCGCATTCGGCCCTGGGAACCCTCAGGAGCGTGAGCTAACTTCTGCCCCCCTTTCCCAGATGAGAAAACGATTTGGCTAAGCAGTGGCGCCCCCCCCCCCCCACCGTTGCAGGGGCAGCTGGTTCCCTGGCAGGTCCCCAGGCGCCCCCTGCACTCCCTGTGACCCGCTGATGGACGGTGCCCTTCTCCATGGGAAAGGAGCATTTAGTGGCCCTGAGCCGGCCCTGCGTGCTGCTGGAGTCTGTGTGAATCAAGGTGGTGGCATTTCCTGGACAATCTCTCCCCCCGCCCCCCCCCCCCCCCCCCCCCCCCGCCGCGGCCCGACCCGCGCCAGGGCAGACCACGGCGTGGGGCGATCTTTCACGCCCCCTCGTCGAGGCGCCTGCCGCAGCCTGTTTTTTGGTCGGCATTTTCTCTCTCCGGCCAAGTGGCAAGCGCAGCTCCTGGCGCGCGTCCAGCCGCGGCTCCCAGAGCCGCCGTGGGGAGGGGCGGGCGGCTGTGGAAGGCACCGCCGGATGGGGAAGGCGTCTTCGCAAAACGAGATGGATTGAATCAATCAACTCGCATAACTGCCGCCTCCAGTTGATTTGGGGGTTTTCTTATTGTTGACTTTCTTCTTGGTCTTCGAAAGTGAGTTTTCCTCCCAATTCAATTCAATTTAGTTCCATTTAATTCAATCCATCCAGCCCCGGTGAGCGAACCACCCAGAGTGCGCGGCTCAGGAGTCCGCTCCTCGGGGCTGGTCTGAGGGTCTGGGGGTACAGTGCTGCTCCTGTCCTGTGTCCCTCCCGGCTTCTGGCTCCCACATCCCTGCCCCTGCTCTCCAGGCTCTGTGCCCAACCCGCATAGCTCCTGCAAGTGCTGGGACACTCTGGAATTCCCAGCCAGGTCAGTGTAAGGCGTCCACACCCACCACCCTGCCCCTGCCACCTGCCCTGATCTCCAGGGACCCCAACAGTGTTCCAGTTCCCTGACATGTCTTCCATTGTCACAAGTACCCTCATTTGGTCAAAGCGAAAATACCTGGTATGAACACCAGTGGGATAGGTGCTCAGTCCCTGTCCAGACACTCAGAGGCTGGGGCCCGTGTCCATCTCCAAAGAGCCTCTATGTTTCCAAAAATGCAGAACCAGAGGGCTATCAGGGGGCCCGCTGAGCCCAAGGCCTCCAGCATCCGTGGCATGCAAGGGTCCAGCCTGTTTTCCCAGCGCTTCAGGCCACGGGGTCCCCTGGCCCTCACTGTCCTCTGCTGGAGTACAGAACCTCCGGGGTAGTGGGGGTTCTCTCCTGTGCCCACGGGCTGCGAAGGAAGCGTCTCCCATTGGGACCCACTCCTGCTGTGGCCCGGCCACCTCCCAGGTGTGAGCCAGACAAGGACGAGCCAACCCGCAGGGGGCCTGCCCTGCACTTCCGGGATGAACCCTCTTCTGCTGCGTCACGTCGCCCGCTCTGCCCCACCACCTGCGCTGGGGGCGAGAGACAGGGAGGGAGACGCCTGGGGTCTTGCTGATGACAGCCCAGGGCGAGCTCGCGGGTTGGGAAACAGGGAGCAGCTTCCCAGCCTCCCTGTTAGCAAACACGGCTCTCCCTGCTCAGCAGGATAACCAATTACGGTGATTTTTGCGGGGATGATCAGGTTCCTAGAGGGACACAGCTCATTAGGCCGGGGGTGCTGACGTCCCCAAGTGCGCTTGGAGAAGGACCCTTCAGCGGTGTCCAAACACAGCAAGGCTCGATGACTGAGCTCGGAGGGTCTTCACCCTGCCCGCCCCCCCTCACAACGGCCTCCACGCAAAGTCTGTGCAGCAGCGAGACAGCAGCGACTCAGCCTTTGGGGCCTGGTGGGCGCGGACTCACGCGGCGCGGGGGCTGCTCTCCAGCTGCGGGGGCGGGAGCTCCCATGGCCCGGCTTGGCTGCCTTCACCCTTGACCGCACACCCCACCTGCGGAGCCCGGCACGGGGCTGCCCCACGGGGAGGCAGCACACGTTTGCTGAATGAGTGAAGGAACCCGACAGGGAGCACTGGCCTCCAGGGACCCAAACCGCATTACTGTTCTAGAGAAGGGCCTGGGTCCTTCTGGAGTGCTCTTTGCTCCCGGGGATCCCATCGTGGATGAGCCTCAGCCCCCATGGGGACCCCTTCCCCATCTCCCTGCCTGCTGGCTTCTGCTTCCCACTCGCGCCCCAGCTCCCAGCGCCTGGCCGAATATGTCGCCTCAGCGAGTCTCCTCCGCGGGAGTCCTTGCTCCTCTCTCAACTCGGCTCCATCCAGACGACCCAGGGGACCCTGCGACCCTGCTTCCTTCTGTCCGTAACACGTTCTGTCCTCTAGACGCCGAACTGCGGCCCCCTGTGTGGCCTTCATCACACCAAGAACATGAGTCCATGAGGAAAACCAGTTTTTAGTGTGCATCATCCAAACGACCTGCCCCGACGGCGGTAGCCCAGGCCCTTCCCTCTCGTGAAGGCTCTGCCAGCCGCCGCCGGGGTCCTGGCCCGGAGCGGACTCACCCCGCTGCGGGTGGGAACAGAGAGAGCCGCACAAAGCAGAACCCGTGTTCGCGGCGGGCAGGGACTCCTGTTCACTGACGCTGCCCCTCCCATCACCGTCTCCGCTCTGATCTACCGAGCGACTGATGTGCCGGGCACTGAGGGTGCGTGGCAAAGCCCACTTCCGTCGCACGCGGTGGGCATCATCGTCGTGGCGTCCGGGCGAGAGAGGAGCCCGTCCACGTGCATCCTGCTCTGAGCCTCCGGCTCTGAGCGTTCGGACAACGAACGCATCCTGGGCCCCTTCTTAGCTTTAGGGCAAGGATAAACCAGGCGGCCTCAGGTGCCGCGGCTCTGGGGTGAAGGGGAAGCGGCCCGTCTTGCCGTGGCGTCCAGGAGGGCAGCGCTTGCCGATGCTGAAGGGGTAGGCGCACCGGTAGAGACCACAGACCCGTTTTTGCAGGAGGCGGCTCAGGTCTGGAGCAGGGAGAGGGGGTCCTCCCGCGAGGACACAGGTCTTCGTCTGCTGGGCTGCTGTAACAACGTGCCCCTGCCCTCCCCAGCAGGAAGGTCCAAGGTCAGGGAGCTGGTAGATCCTGGCCGCGGGAAGAGCCTGCTTCCTGTCTTCCCGCTGTCCTCACAGGGTGGGCACAGAGCGAGCTCTCCGGTCTCTTCCTCCAAGGACCTTAATCCCATCACCACCTCGGCGGAGACCCCACAATACCAGCGCAGTGGGGGCTGAGATGTCAGCCTGGGCATTTGGGGGACGCATTCGGTCAGTCCAGGACACCTAGAGGGCCAGACCCACACCTGGCTTTGCTCCTTCTGCTTCTCCCCAAGGGTGCGGTGGCAGTGCTGGCTCTCAGGGAAAGTCAAGGCAGATTTTCTTTGGCACCAGGAAGGGCCTTGGGGGCCCCCTGCCCCCCCTCCCCAGGTGGTGGCCCTGCCCCTGGGGGAGGGGCAGGGCTGCATGGAGAGACTGGGGTAGCTGTATGAGGCCTGCCTGTCTGCCCTGCTGTCTTCCCTGGGATTTTATTAAATGGCCTGTTCCGTGCTCTCTCCCTGAGGGGAACTGGAGGTGAAGGGCGCAATTTTATAAATAAAAAATTAACTGTGGGTGGCTTAAACATGACTTTTGATGATGGAGATCATGATGGCACAGCCACTCCAATTTAAAGGGTTTTTTTCTTTTTTTTTTTCTCCTTCTGAAAAGAAATTCACCTTTGGAGAGGAGGGGGGAGGGCGCTGGCTCTCATCTCAGAGGCCTCAAGCGGCTGTGGGAGAGACAGGGAGTTCTGGCAGGTTCTGGCTATTGGCCTGGCGGCAGGGGCAGCCCTGGGCTCTGGGTGCACAGCCCGCTCAGGCCTACAGGAAGCTCCCCCACCACCCCACTATGGACCTCTGCGGGGGGGAGAAGGTAGGAGTGCATTTACTCTGTGCTTAGAGCGGCCAGATCCCTCCCCCAGGAAGCCTGGCGGGGTTCAGGTGCCACCCGCCGGAGCCCCCCAGCTAGGCTCTCAGGCCCCTCTAGTGGGGGCAGGGCGCACCCGGGCTTTACGTGCCCTCTGCCTGCAGGGACACACCCCGGCCCTGGCATCGCGGCTCTGCTGCCCCGGCCCAGAGCAGGTGGGCGAGGGCCCGTAGAGCCCAGCTGGCTGACTCGTGAGCCACAGCCGCAGCGTCTACGCAAACTCTCCTGCCTCTTTGCTCCCCAGGCCCCGCTCTTCTCTGATGTTCTGTGGCCAGCTGGCTCTCCCGGCTGCGCTGGGCTTTGTGACGTCCTGATGAATGACAGGCCCAGTCCAGTGTGCCCTGTGCAGCCCCGGGCCCAGGCTCACGCTGGCCCTGTCGGGGGTGGTGTGGGCCGTGGGCACCGTGCCCTCAACGGGGTGAGGGCCGTGGGGGAGACGTTGCCCGGCGTTAGCTGAACTCGGCGCAGACCTGGGAAGGGAAGGGAGCTCACTGGCTACGGGACAGGGGCCGCCCGCCGCCGAGGGGCACCGACAGCATCCGGGGTATCCATGAGCACTGCTGTGTATCACCCTCCTGTCCCCTGGGCAGCCTGGTATGGAAACTGAGGCCCAGAGGTCCCCAAGACCGACACTGTCCAGAGACCCTGCTATGGATGTGGATATTTCCAGGGTCCCCAGTCACGGAAGGGAAGCAGCGGGGTGGGCCTTCAGCAGAGACCCCCGCTCCCCAAACCCGTCCAGCACCAGGTTGTTTCAACACGTCTGCAGAACCGCACGAGGCCGACAGCACGCAGACCAGATGCCAGTTGTCCTGGCAGGAACGTGCGGCCGCCTGGACCCCAGAACGCGACCTTGTCCAGAAACAGCGTCTTTGCAGACGTAGCTGTCTAGAGGTCATGATGAGGTCGCCCTGGATTAAGAGGGGCCCTAAGTGCAGAGAGTCTGCCTCCAGGAAGCAGGGGGAGGACACAAGGCAGAGGACAGGCACGGGAGGCAGGCCTGCGGCGGCGAGTCTGGCAACGCATGGGCCTCCAGGAGCTAGACGGGGCAGGAGGATTCTCCCTGGGGCCTCCGGGGAGAGGCTGCCACCCCTCAGGCCGGTGGGAGAACCACTCTCCCCGGTTGTGTGGTGATCTGTCATGGCAGCTCCAGGATGCCCCCCTGGGGGCTTTTCCATGTGCATTAGAGCGGCCACACACTTGTCCGGCGGCCTAGCAGCACGTCCCTCCCCCGGCGTGACCCTCTGCGACACGAATGCCGACATGCCGACCCTGAGACGGTCACCTCTCCCAGGGGGGTCTTTCCAGGGTTCTTCTCCGCAAGCTGGGTACCCACGCTGGTGTCGCACCCCCAGACCCCGAGAGATACCGCTCAGTGTAAAGACTCAGGAGAACCGACGTTCCCCTGAGGGGTGTTCTGAATCCACTTCTTAAATTTGTTTCGGATTTTTTGGTTTTTGTTTGTTTGACTTTTCTTTTTTTACTGTGGTAAAATAACGTAACAAAATTTAAAATTTGAACCAAAATGCGTAATTTTTATGTGCACAGTTCCGTTCATTAAGAGCATTCTCATTTGTTGAGGGTCCGTCCGTCCATCCATCCATCCATCCATCCATCCATCATCTCCAGACATGGTCATCGTCCCGAACCCAAACTCCGTCTCCATGAAACGGGCTCCCCGTGCTCTGCCCCGGGAACCTCCCTGCTACTGTCTGTCCCGGTGAGTCTGACAACCCCCGGGACCTCTGTCACTGGTCTTTGGAGGTCACACGATCTTCGTCTGTTTGGGACTGCAGGACTGCCCGTCCTGCAAGGTGTTCGAGGCCCGTCCGTGTCAGGGCAGGAGTCAGAATGTCCTTCCTTTTCATGGCTGAGTAATGGTCGGCTGCGTGTGGCCGGAGCGTGGTTTGCTCATCCGCTCGTTAGTCAGTGGACGTGTGGGTTGGAAGCCACGTCTGAAGCCAGAACCATGCACTTGTCCACGCTTCCTATCTGGCCCCTGCAAGTTCAGAAAACCACAGCAAAAACTGTGGCCCAACCTCGCTCGCTGAACGCTCTTCTCCGATCTTGACTTCTGTCTCCTGACACACTTCCATCTTATCTGGTGTCCTTACGAAAACGGATATAAAGCTGCAGAGCACAATGAGAACGGAAGCAGTAAGCCATCGCGGGCTCGTGGTCCTTCCTGATGTCATGCCGGGCCACACCCCCCGGAGAGCGGCCCAGTCTCCAAGTCTGTTTATCTGCTCAACCCTACCTATCGGGTCCGGGCGGGAAGGGCACAGCAATGCACGAGAGGGATGCCATGCCGGGCGCTGGGGAGCGCAGACCCTGGGTCTTCCGCACCGTTGGCTGCTTGGTTTCCACGCCGTGCTGACGTGCTGGTGTCTGATGACGTCAAAGGGGCCGATCTTCCCTCTAATGCAAACCTAAGGGGCAGCAGAGGCCCGGTCTGTGCTGCTCCCCACGGAGCTGGGCATGTGTTCTCTTCCACGCTCAGCCGAAATGGAGTTCAGTGATAGCCACGTCTCCGCGGCAGGCCACTCTCCACTTGGCTGCTCTGTCTTGGCTCCTGTCCCTCCTGTTTCTTTAAAAGCTGGCTCTTGAGTATGGAGTCAGCCTGGGCTAGGTGCAAAGCCAGAGCTGGGAGGTGTCTCCTACCGGTGAGTTCTCAAGACCCCCGACATTCCCCAGCAGGTGACCTTTAGAAACCTGAAGATGCGTGACCTCTCCGCAGAGAGTGGCAGGTCTGCCCTGAGAACGGGACCCCTCCGCAGAAGCACCGGGTGGGACGTGTGGGGTTCGCCCTGCCCCGTTGGGTCTGTGAGTGGTGCCACTGGGGGAAGGGCTGGTGGCGGAGACAGGCCAGGGAGCGGAGACGGTGCGCGGGGTAGACAGCACCGTGCAGCTCGCAGACGACCCTACGCTGGCTTCTCAGAGGAGGCATGTTTCCTATCAATAATTTAGACATGCCCTTTCTCCTTTGAGAGATGGGAAAAATCTCATTTCCTGAGCAAATCCCCTAAGAAGCCAACCTGTTCATTCCTCGAAGAGTTTCAGAAGTCTGTCTCGATCAACCTACTTACAAAACAAAAGCAGATAATGGGCCGAGAGCGCCGGGAGCTGGGTGTTAGGAAAGCCGTCTGCCGAGCCCGCCGGCGAGGGCCTGGGATCCGACCGGGACCGCGTCAGGAAGCTCCGTCTGCCGCCTCCCGCCTCCCGCCTCCCCGACTCGTCTCTGAACAGCGGCGAGACCCAGAGAACAGGGCTGCACTGTTCCAGTTCGACGCAATAGCTAGAAAATCACTTGCAGAAATAGTGGAAAACGATGCAGATTTTTCCATTTGGGGGAAAATCGTGAGATGGGGGCCTGTAGCTCTTCCCAGCAGCCTCCAGGGAAGGGCGGACCCCCTCTGTGCTGGGCGCTCGCAGCAGAGGGCCTGGCGTGCTTGTTACAGCTTCAGAGTACGCACCTCCCCTCAAGTGCCTCAGTTTACTCTCCTGTGAGGTGGGGGTAAAGACACTTCCGCCCCCTCAGTGAGGATGAGGGGAGATCAGGTACCCGGCCCGCTGCCGGGGAGGAGGCGGCCGGCCAGCCACAGACACGAACGGCAGGGCCCGCCCCCGAGCTCGCAGTCCCCTTGGGCTGGGTTCCCCCAAATAGGAAGGAAAGGGTGCGGCTGTCCCAGGCCCCCAGCCCTGGGGCACAGAGGGAAGTTTGCGACAATCTCTGAGGATGCTCCTGCACCTCCCGGCCCCAACGTGAAGAGGCCAGCAGGTTCCTCCCCGCTGGAGGGGGGGGGCGGAGACTTGGGTGGGCTTCCTTTGCTCCGAGGTGCCCCTCTGTTGGAAGGAGACTCAAACCCAAACGAGCGCGGCACCACCTGCGCGAGCTAAACTGTGCTCCCCAGGCTGGCGGGTTTACCCGGGAGGTAGCAGGTGTGCAGCGAAGATGGTGGTTTTCATTTGTCGAGTCTGTTGCACTCAGCACCCATCATCCCAAATCCTCCCCAGGGCTGCCAGGTGGGCGTTTTTGTCCCCGAGCGCTCGTGGGGAAGCTGAGGCTTCTCCAGGTGGCCACACTGGCCGAGGCCAGTGGCCTTGGGTGGTAGAGGTGTCACTGTCACTTCCTCTGGGGGATGAGGCTGGAAGAGGCTTATGGGCCTTGACTGGGAGCCAGCGACTGGGAGCCGGGGCCTGCCCCTGAGGGCTGGGGAGGGGTTTCCCTGCTTACGGGGTGGGGATTAGCAATGTCACCTGCCTCCTCGCTCTTCCTGCAGCTGGCCAAGGACTCCTGAGACCGCTGAGCCCTGTAGACCCACTTCTGGAACTGCCACGAAGCCTGGACATCGGAACCGTCCCCGCCACCGCCTTGTGCGTCGGCCGCCAAGGTTCCCGTCTGTGCGGGGGCTGCGGGTGTGTATGGGGAAGGTGCTGGGAAGAAGGCAGAGCCCACTCTTAACCGATCCCCTGCTCAGCTCCGTCCTGGGCCCTTCTGCTCCAACCCTGCTGCACAAGCAGGCCTTTCATCTTCTGTGTCCTGATGCTTGGACATCGGGACCCACCTGACCCCGGAGGGGTCTGGCTAACTCCTCAAGAGAGCAGACCGCTAGCCAAGGAGGCCGCCTTGAATACGCAAACCAACCAACCCAGACTCTCTCTACACTGGGGCCACCTGCCCCCTGCCCTCCTCGCCCAGGGCCAGGTACCGGACAAGACGGCCTCCTGCTCCAGAGCTCACTGCACACATTCATCCCGTGCCCGTCTACCTGCCCACCCGGTCCTTCCCACGGAAGCCATGGTAAAGGCTCCCGCCCACACGTTCCTTCTCCCTCTGCCTCCTCACTGACTCTGATGCTTCCCCAGGAGGGGCACCTCCTGCTTCCAGGAACAGTGAGCATATAAAACTCCTGTCCTATCATTCTGTGTCTGTGTGTCTTCCTGCGCCCCATTAAACAAATCCTGGGTCCCTTTAAAGCACCTGCTGGTCCCCGTCAGGATCTCCGCTCTTGCAGGGGTGAAACTGGGGGCTCCCCCAGGGGGCAAGGAGTGAGGTTGTGCACCACCCAGCTTAGAGACCACACTCGGCCCCAAGGCCGCTGCCGCAACTGCCTCTAACTGACGATTCCCATTCAGAGACTCCCTTTTGGAACCAACATGTCTCCAGCTGCTTCACCAGTTCTGGAGCCTTCTGCTGGAAGCGGTCTCAGACGTGGAGTGAACGTGGTCTCCTGTCATACCCGCGTCCCGGCGAGCATCTGCCTGTGACGAACCCACATTGACAAGCAGCTAATCTGCAGATTGTGGCCTGTATCGACAGTTCTGTTTATTTAATAATAGATGGTGCCGGGCCTTTGCTCATGCCCTGAGTCTTTGCGGAGACGGGAAACATGATAAATTGTGAATGTGTTTATGCTGACATTCCCGAGGCCCTGGGGCTCACGGTCAGGACTTCCAATAATAATTACAAAATGACTTTGGTCAGGGGAGGGGCCCCTAATGAGGACAAGGTGTGGGCAGACGGGCTTCCGCGGCTGGTCCGCGCTGGGCGAATATTCGCTCCGACAGACGTGCTGCGGCGAGTCACAGCCTTGCCTGACCCGATGGACGTCTGGTTCACAAACACACTAGAGGGGAGCTGAGGGAGGGTGCCTCAGGGAGGGTGCCTGACGAGGCTCGCTGGACAGCGCCCCCCCCCTGCCCTGGCTCTCCGCGGGCCTCCCAAGCGAGCAAGCCGGCGGTGCCTCTGGGCTGCCCTGCCTTTGCGCCTTCCATTCCGAGCAACACATGCCTGGAGGTGCCTCTCCTCAACCTGGCTCCACCCTCCAGGGAATCCTGGGGGGAAGTTTCCGGCCCAGTCGACCCGGGTCCCTTCTGGACACAGCCGCCACCCGGCTTGCCGTGCCAGGGTCACTGCCAGCTCGGCGAGCGGACAGAGGACTGGCTGAGAACCCCAGCCGCAGCACTTCCCGGTGTGGATCCGGCGCCCTGGGCTTGGAGCCCTGGCAAGCTCGCTCTCCCCGCTCCTCCCTGGAGTCCTCCCTGAATTGTCCCCTGGCTTCTCCCCACCCTCCCTCCGAGCCCCTCTGCACCGGCCCTCTGTGAGTCGGGCCTCAATCCTGCATCACACACCCGACCCCGTCGGACGCCTCGGGAAGGTTCGGCAGGTCCAGACTCCACCGGCGGCGGCTCACACGGGGGGCCAACCTGCCTTGTGGCCTCCCATGCCCCAGCTTCCCTCTCACGGCTTCCCCCTTGGCTAAGAAGTGGAGCTTCTTGTGGTTCCCTGATGAACGTTTGTGTTCTGGATCTTTCCTTCCCCTGCTGGGAAGGCCTACCTCTTTCTCTCCACCGACAAACTCATTCAATGAAATCATCAGCGGCCCTGGTCAGCCCTCTCTTTCTCAGCAGGGGGTGGGGCTGTTAAGTGGACCCTCTCCCCTCCCTGAGCAGCCCCTGCCCTGCACAGGACACCCACCCGGTCCCCTCCTGCCCCTCCAACCCCCCCTCACCCATCCCGTTTGCACTCCAGCCTCCTCCAGTGGGAGACAGAGAATATCCTTGCTCCCGCGGGCTCAGTCCTGGCCCTTCTGTTCTTACTCCGTGCCCCGGCCCCAAGCCACCTTGTCCGCACTCTGGCCATGCCCCCACCTGTGTGCAGCGAGGCCTGCCGGGGCCCCTCCGGACACAGCCCCCAAGGCTTAGGTCAGCTCAAAGCGTACCCGTGCGGAGTGTCTCCGACTCCTCCAACCCGACACGTCCAAGGCTCAGGGCCCCTCCAGAAAGCTGGGCCCGTGTTGCAGGTGCCCATTTTGGTACCTGGGAGTCCTCACCCATCCAAGTGGGCAAGCCCTTGTGCCCATCAGCCAGCCTGAGCCCGATTCTGTCACTGTGACCTCTAGAGCGTGTCTAGAGCGCGTCTGGAGTTCATTCACTTCTCTGACCTCGCACCACCTCCCACCTCCCCAGCTTGGACACACACTTCCCACCTGGACTGAGCCCCAAGTGGTGTCCTGCACCCACTCGGGCTCCCACCAGTCTGCTCTCCACTTAGCAGCCAGGGAGACGTTTTCATGATGCAATTATGATCATGCTCCCTCCTTCCCATTAACACACTTCCCCCGCTTCCTGGAGAGGCTCGGCCTGGCATACAAGGTCCCGTGTGGTCCTGCAGCTGCTCCTGGCCCCCTTCCCAGGCGGGTTCCAGCCACAGGGACTTTCTGTCCTTCCTTCTGCCTGCAGCACTGTCCCCTTCCAGGCAGTGGCCCGTGCTCTGACCTCAGACTAACCTCCCATAGGACCATGCAGGATTGCTTCTACTTTCAAAGCATCCTGGACCCCAGCCCTTTGGCCCTCTGTGATTCTTGCCTCCCTTCTCCTTAGTTAGAGCATCTCCGCTCCACTCCTTAATCCCCGGGCACTGTCTGATCTTAAGCAACGTGAGATGAGCAACGCGACAGGAAGCGGTCACTCAGATCCTCAGGCCCCGTGAACTGAAGAGCTGCCCAGGTTCACATGCATTTTGGGGGGAGACTGTGTTTGCAATAGGGGCAGGGGGAGCCCCTGTGGTCAGAGAACAATGCTCTCCCCTGCCCCCACGTCCACCGCCAAGCCCCTGGGACTGTGACCATGTCGGGTTAGGCAGTGAAGGAGGATTATGGCAGCAGATGCAGCTGTGTTTGCTCACCAGCTGACCTTCGAACCGGAGGGTCATCTTGCATTATCCAGGTGGCCCAGTGTGATCGCGGTCCTTAACCACAGAAGAGGGAGGCAGGTTCAGAGTGAGCAGCTTCAGTGGAAGAAAGACCTGGCCACTGCCAGCTTTGCCGGAGGAGGGATGCAGTGGCTCTGGGGCTGGGGACAGCCAGGAGGCAGACTCTCTCCAGAGCCTCCAGAAGGAGCCCCACGGTGTGCTGACTTGAGCCCTGCGAGACCTGCGCAGACTTCAGACCTCCAGAGCCGCAGGGGGATCCGTCTGTGTTGCTTTAAGTCGCCATGTTTGTTACAGCAGCAACTGGAAGCTGATGTGCTCTTCTTAGGGGAAACGCCCCAGAAGCACACGGTCCTGGCTCTGTGTACCATTTCCTGCCCATCTCTCCGTCCGTCTGTCTGTCTCTCCTCTCCCTCCCGCCCTTTACGAGATTTACGGCTCACGGAGAACGCGGCGTGCATCCCACGTCCTGGCTGACCGACCTGGCACTAGAGGAACGGATGGGGATGAAGGTCTCAAAATCTCACAGCCCCCCAGCCCCCTCCTCAGGGCTCCTCCGCACAGCCGGGAGGAGGATTTCCTAAATCCCCTTCCTGGGGCACCCGCCCACTTAGCCGAGCCGCCCTGAGCCCTCTCCCACGTCTGTGGGCACTCTTGGAACACGGGGCTCTGCCGAGTTACTCTCAGGGTGGCCCCTGCTTCTCTGGATGGAGCCCCAGGTGGCTGACCCCACTGTGGGGGTGCCATTTGGGAGAGACGCAAGGAAAACTGACACCGGGAGCCTGGGAGGACCTTAGCACGTGAGGACGTCGGTCTCCTGACCTCCTCCCGGCCTCCCCCAAAGACGGGGTACAGCCAGCAGGGTCCCTCCTCCTCTAAGAACCCTCCTCCCCCTCCCCCCCCCAGACAAAGCCAGGGGGACACAGATTAATTCAACTTTTAATTACATTCACTTAACAAGATTATCCAGCGAGGTTAAAAAAAGAAGTCTGCCTCCCAAATGAAAAAAAAAGACAAAAAAAAAACCCGAAAACCCCTCTCTTTATTTATATCCAAAATATACAGAACCAGGAACGAATATTTCTTTATGGGCCATTTAAGATTTAATGTTTAATTTATAGTCACTTTCTCTGGCGGGGTGTCCAGGCACAATGTCAACATTTTTAATTAAATGAAAAAAAAACAACAACTTCTTTTTTAATCACCAAGAAAGATACAAATTTGAAAAGCCACATTTGGGCCAGTTAGCAGCAGCCCTGGTTTGCTGCTCTGGGACTCCAGATCACAGGCTGGGCAGTTTGTGTCCAGCTGGTGAGGCAGCCGCTGGAGCCCAGCAGCGTGGCCTCGCACGGGAGGCTCCCGGCTGTTTGCTGAGCACCTCCTGCGCCAGGCTCTGTCCGGGAAGGCTTACAAATTCTCCCGGCTCTCCCGGGTGAGGCGGGGGTGGGCAGGGATGGCTTATCGCCAACCAAGCCCAGAGAGGTTAAAGCCTGCATGAGGTCACACAGCAGAAGTAAATGGATGAGGAGTCCACTTGTGGATCAACCTGAATTCCCAAACCCAAGCTCTTTCCTTTCTCCCCACAGCCCGCTAGCACAGGCTCAGGAAAGAGCCTTCTGCCAAGCAGGTGTCTGGACTTCTGAGTCATCAGTGGCTAAAGGAAGTGGCCCAGATAGCGGGGCTGGGGCATGCAGCTGTACAAGGAGGACCAGTTTACTGCTGGGTCCCTAACACCCAGGTCAGGAGGCTGTGGGTTCCTGAACCCTAGGC
>NC_081572.1:2807004-2865228 GCF_022355385.1 Mustela nigripes | reverse complement strand
AGAGAGCGGGGCGGCCGCGTGCACGGGAGCAGAGAGCGGGGCGGCCGTGTGCGCCAAACATCCTTCTTCGGCCGTACTCTCCTTTCCCGAGACACTGACCTGATACCCAGAGTGAGCTGGAGACGGGGCCCAACACCTTCAGACTCTGTCCAGGGGTTGGGCTCTCCTCGGGCGGAGGACAGGGTACGCACAGCGCCCTTCCCGAGTGGGGCTGGCTGGGCAGGACCCACTACCATGTGGTGGGAAGGTGCTCTGGGTCCCCGGCCCTCGGGGCCGACGGCCCCTGCCTGCACGCGGAGGTGCATGGGACAGGCCTCAGCCGGGGAGGGGCTGCCACCTGGGAAGAGCCTCTCCTGTTTTTTGGAGAAGCAGACAGGTTGCAAGTAAGTCTCATCTGAGAGGCAACTCACGGAGGATGGGGAAGAGCAGAACTTGAGGGCCGGTCGCGGGGAGGCCACTTTGCAACCTGGAGGGAAAGCTCAGCGCCAGTGGAGGGGCCAGAATGGGTGGAGCGGGGACATGCTGGACACTGCACTGTGCTGGACTGGTGAGCCTGTGCTCCCCAGGAGCCAAGGAGAGGCCTGGGCCCAGGTGCAGCAGCGAGCCTGGGGCCACTCTGACCACACAGGTCCAAAGTGCCCCCCGGGGACGTGGTCCCAGGCCCGGACAATCTGGCAATGGAGCCTTTATTAAGAGCTCGGCTCCACACACATTGGGCTGGGCCTTCCGGGGCCCTCCTGGCAGCCTGCCGACTCTGCAGGTGCAGCAGCCCCAAGCTGGGGCCAAGGGTCAAAGGAGCAGGTGGCCTGAGTGGCTACAGCCTTGGGAGGGGAGAGCAGACCTTCCAAACTGAGCAGCCGGGGGCCGACGCACCAGGGCTTTGGCTGAGAGCCGCCAGCTCCAAGGAGCTCATTAGCGGGAGGAAGGCCGCCAGCTGCACGCGTGGCTGTTGAGGTGGTGTGGGAGCCAGTGGGATCGCCCCGACCTCAACCCGCCAGCTGAACGGGGAGTGTCAGAGGCTGGGAAATGAGCGCGCCGGTGCCGCAGACCCGTCGCTGCTGCCCTGGGGGTGGGGGTGTCTTCCGAAGCCAGCCCCGGGCCTGAGAGCAGGGCACCGCACCTGCTGGTCGCTCCCTGGACGGAGCTCCAGAGCAAGAGCCGGAGAAGAGGAGCCTGAAGCAAGGCTCGGCTACCTCGGGCGGCGAGGCCCCCATCAAACAGCCCAGCCTCCCCCCGCCCCCCGGTTTGCCCACCTGCTCGTCAGGGCCGAGTGGCCCCCGAACTCAATGCCCACCCAAGTGCTTGGTGGAGTCGGCCTCCGGGGGCCCCTCACGGGCGGGTCTGGCATTATCCCTGTTTTACAGATGAGGAAACGGAGTACGAGGTGGGTGATGGGTGCCTGGACTCAGAGCCCCTTCCTGACGTCACCCTCCGAGAGACACAGAGCCCGTGGCACGCCCTGAGTGGCAGAAGCCCATGGGAACCTCTCCCTGCCATGTCTCACCGATGCGGGCAGAGTCCCACATCCCCAGCCAGGACTGGGCCCCATCCACTAACCACCGTGTTCCATCACCAGGAAGGATGCGCAGAGGTGAGTGTCAGGGTATGAACCCCCTTTGTCTGGCCTGAGCGTCCCTCCTCCCCATCCACTGCCTAGTCCGGAGGGCCCCGCTCCTCTGCGGAAGCTCAGCTTGTACGCGGGGGGCCCTCCCCACAAAGTGAGCCCGAAGTGCCTGACCCACACCCCCAGTAGATCTCATGCACATCTCAGCTCCCACGTGCCTTGTGCCCCTTGTGGAACCCCCACACGGGGCCCTGCTCGTCCCTCAGAACTAGGACCCCTGGGAGGGAAGAATCTGGGCCCTCAGTGGGTGCTAAATAGAGTCAGAGGTGTCCAGAGGCAGCTTCTAAGAGCAGGAGGTCAGCTGGCAGCCAGACCCAAGACCCCGACTCCAAAGGGACCACTGCCTGCCAAGGCCAAAGCTAGCACCCCAAGGGCCAGAGAGGCTTTGTCATGTCAGGCCCATGGTGGAGGATCAGCCAAGCTGGGGCCAGCTTGCTGTCATCTGGGGCTGAGGGGTGTCTGATGCCCCAACCACTGGGAAGAGGAGAAATGGCCAGGATGTGTGAGAGATTTTCAGTCCGCCTCATAGATTCACGCTCAGAACAAACCTCAAAGTCCCTCCCTAGCTCTGAAGCCCCACCTGCTCTGGTCCGTTCATCCCCAGACCTCACCACTCTCCTGCACTGGCCTTCTTGCTGGCTGTGGAGCTTTCCAGGCATACTCTACCCCAGGGCCTTTGCACCTGCTTCAGCTTTGCCTCTGTCGCAGCCAAACCCCACTTCTCCAGTCTTTGCAATACATTTTCTCACCTGAATTAAAACCACAATTCATCCCCCATGATACACACGCACACACACACACGCGCACACATGCACCCCTCCTATCCCCACTCCACGGCCCTTGGCTCCTACAGGGGCAACGCAGCTTATCTGCATATTCTGCCGACGGTCCAGTCCCCCGACCCCAGCTGTAACGTAAACGTCATCCAGAGACTGTTACGTTTCATCCACTGATGTGGACATCTGGGTGTCTCTAGAGCCCAAGACAGGATCTGGTTCAAAGTCAACTTGCCACAGACATGTCTGAGTAAATGCAGGAGGAAGCATGAGCACCCATGGAATGATACGCACACAACCCCTCCCTCCCCCAGGCCCCGCCCCACCGCAGAGTGGTAGCAGAGGGCAAAGCGAGGAGAGGCCTGGAAGCAGGACGCCCCCGGTGGAGAGACGCCTGCCCGGTTCCAGAGTCCACCAGGACGGTGCTTGTCAAGCTGCTGTGTGTGCACGAGTCTCCTAGCAATTTCCTAAAATGGAGATTCGACTCAGCAGGTCTGGGGTGGGACAGGGGAGCCAAGCAGCTAGATTTCTCACAAGGTCCCAAGTGAGACCCAGGGCCCCAGGTGATGCAGACACGGCTGGAGATGGGGCCACACTGCGTCTGGCTCAGATACCACGCAGGGGGAGAGGAGAATTTGTTCTGTTCTAAACTGTTCTACTTCATCTGCTCCCCAAGGCAACTGCAGTCAAGGGATCAAGCTGGGCTCAAAGCCTGCAGCCCCCCAGGCTTCCTTGCTCAGGGGGGGGGGGTCCCCAGAGTGGCTTCCCCTCCTAGTTTCCTGAGGCAGCCCTCCTCCCCGATCGGGGTCTTGGTTTCTGATGGAGTCTGGAAAGGGGGAGGCATGAGGGCACGAACCCCTGCCGTGTTTACACAGTACCACTGGGGGTTCCGGGCCATTCGTAGTACTCACACTTGGAGGGACTCTGAAATTCTTTTGTCTGCCTGGCTGCATTCTTTACCAAAATAGCCACTTTGGAAGGGCTCCTCCTGGGTCAGGGCTTTGTAAGAAATACAAGTTCCATGGTGAAGCCATAGCCAGGCCAAACCTGGGCTGTGGTAACTCTGAGGCTCAGTCCTGGCCAGGAGGCTCCCCACGCTCTGAGTCTGCTGAGCTCCCGCGGTGGCTGCGGCTGAGACCCTGGAGAGGAAGGGCACCCGCGGCTGACTCCACGCACGGACGAGGAGGGACACAGACCCTGCTCTCGGTTCCCCACTGCAGGGGCATACGAGCCCTTGTCTGTTTCTCTCTGAATTCTACCTCAGCTGCTCTCTGAAGGAAAATCAATGGGAAGATCTCAATTAATCACATGGGGGCAAATTGATTAGGGTCCTAAATTAGGTCAGTGCCGCTGTCTACTCAGAGGGTAGGACCCCTTCATCATGGTTTCACTCTTGAGAGGTGGACCACAGGTGGCGTGGAAAGAGCCATGGGCAGTCTGTGGGCTAATTGGGAGGGCTGCGGAGAGCAGCCCCCTGGGGCCCATCAGAGCTGCGAGGGTCTGTCCAGGCCCACTCTCACCACGTCGTGTGGGAACGTACCCTTGCCTGCGGCACGAGAGACGCCAGCCCCCTACTGCTTTAATAGAATCACCCTCCTCCTTCCCACTCGAGGGCCACCAACCCATCTGCCTTTGGCCAGGAGCGTAGGGCAGCCCAGACAGGGAGCTGTGCCTTCTAGACCCTTGGCCACGATGAACCTGCTCTGCTGGGCTTCTCCCTTCATTGCGGGTGGTCTCGCCGCTAACGGAGCCCTCGGCTGGGTGGATGGGTTCGACAGGTAAGGCAGGCATCAGGAAGCAGCGGCCACCTCCTACCCTGCAAGAGTCTGCCCTTGGCTGTCCTGAATGGCCACCACTTGGCTGAGCGGGCTCAGGGAGGGGAGCACCTCCAGGGCCAACGAGGCACCCCGGAATCCCCAGGGCTCTGAAACGCTCCGAGAAACTCTTCTTCTCGGACCCAGATGGGGGGCGGGCCTGTCCCGGGGCTGTGGGAGGCCTGAGGTTCCGGACACGTTTGGGCCGGCGTCAGAACTGCAGCAGAGGCGAACGTTCTCGTGATTTCTTCCCCATTCCTCTCCCCGAGCACAGCATCTTGGAAGCCGGCCAGGGCTCTGAAGGAGCACTCCAAGCGAAGGCCGGCGCTTTATAGGCACTTGGTAAATGCTGTAGCACTCTGAGTTGATGGGATTTGTTTGGAACACTGGAAAGGCACACGGAGTTTCTGCTGACGGGGCGCCTTCCTCTCCCGGTCAGGTGTTCATCTGTTATGGAGGCCGGGCTGCAGACCCCTGCCCCACTCTGCCGCGGCTCCGTGAGGGGCTCCCGGGAGAAGGGGCTGAGGGCTGGACGCTACTCTGACTCCATGTGAGCTACCCTTCCCTTCTCCCTAGGCCGGCCAGGTGAGAGCCCCCTGGATGGCAGATGGAGGGTGCTGAAGGCCCCCATACCCCCTGCCTGGAGACGCGGCTCCGAGAGGTCTAGGCCATTGCCGACTGCTGCCCGGATCCCCAGGGCCTAGAACAGAGCCTGGCGCACAGTAAAGCCCGGTCAGTATCTGTCGGATGAATGCAGGCTCCCGCCTGTGGAGCTGTGACTTGTGTCCCCCCATGAAGACATGCTCAAGTCCTGCCCCCGAACCTGTATTTGGAAGCAACGTCAGTGCAGGAGGGTCAAGCTGCGCGCCTGGAGATGAGGTCGGCGTGAACTGAGGCCGGGCCTGAAATCCACGACTGGCATTCTTGTAAGGGAGGAAGATCTGGGACACTGACACCTCGAGCCGGCAGCAGCGGGACAGGCAGGAAGGACCCCCCCCCCCACCCCCCCCGTAGTCGTCAGCACTGTCACTTCAGGCTTCAGGCCTCCAGACGGTGAGAACATGCATTTCTGTTGTTTTAATCTCCCCACCCCCACCGGCCTCCGTTGGTGGTCATTGGTTACCGCAACCACAGGACCCTCGCACACACACTCTGGTCTGCAGCTTAAGCATGGCCGGGCGCTTTTCCTGTGTACCTTCCTGAGGTCACCAGTCTTACTCCTGGGCCCTCCGTAAATTTGGGCACGGGTTATGGGCATCTTGGAAGACAGGTGGGAGCCATTACTGCCTCATGGTTTCTTCCTGGCCGTGGCCCTTTGGAGGAACCAGCCCAGAAGGAGGCAGGTTTGTGGAAACACCCCAAAACAGCAGCAAACCCACCCAGGAAGCAGCCCCCGCCGCACGTGCCCAGAGCCGACTGGCCCGCCTGCTCAGTGGGGCCAGTGCTGGGGCAGTTCAGGGGACAGTGCGGGCAGACGCCATCCCCACCAGCATTTCAAAGGCTCAAACGCAGGAGGCAAACAGTTCTGAAAAACAAAACTCACGGCCTCTTTGCCTGTGGAAATGCTCCCAAGGAAACTACACTTCATGAGGTCGCCCCTAAGTTCTTAAATTTAATGGCAGCTTCCTCCCCAAAGCCGGCCCAGGGGGTCCCCGAGGAACTGTCTTCGGGCAGTTTCGGGAGCAGCTGGCCCCAGGACCCCTCCCACTAATGAGGACTGACTGTCCTCTCCCTAATCCCCTGGCCTGATGGGCTCTCGGACAGGACTGATCAAAGCTCTTTGAAAACCCAAGTACACTGTGTCCTCTGCATTGCCAGGACACCTGCCCTTTGATTAACTTTTCAGAGGGCACTGGTGAGGTGGAGCCCCCAATTTCCCCTCAGATACGTGGAGCGGTTAGACCTCATTACCCCCGGGCACACAGGTCTGTAATTTCAGGGTCTCCCCAGCTGATGTGAGCGCCTTTCCAATTTCCAGAAGGGGCTTAGTTTCCGAATCCCTCTCGAGATCACCGCTATTTTACACTTTTTAATTCCATTAGGTGGATCGGCTCCCACTCCGGAGATTTACGGGGCTGCGATTTCGCAGGTAAGTTTATAAACTGCGTCCCCAGAGCCCCGGGCCGGGAAAGCCGGCCAGCCCCGGGCAGCTGCGGACAGGCAGCTGGGAACTGGCCCGGCACAGGGCCCCGCACGGCTCAAGTCCACAAGGCTTGCTCGGACAGAGGGAACAGAGCTTTTTTCGTGGGCCAACACCGCCATATCGCGGGCGCGGTAACAGACTCACACCGCTTGGCTTTTCTGACAGGGCGGCTGGCCTGGGACCGGGGCGGTGGAGGGGGCAGCGCTGCTGGTGCAAGCTTCTGCCGGGATGTCCTGTTCTCCCTCCTGCAGTGATGCCATTCCCCTCCATGGGCACAGTGGCTCACTGTCCGACCTCAGCTAAGGAGGTCCCTGGGCACCGCCATCCTGGCCCACGTCCCCCCGCTGCTGCAGGGACCGGGACAGCTGGCTGCCTTGCTTCCCTAGAAGGAAGTGTCCTCACTGTCTTGGCCTGGCAGCACCTTGTCCTGCGGTCCTCGCTTCCTGTTGGTCTGCTGGGCCGTCTCATCCAGACGGCGTCTCTCGGGGCGGTGGCGGCGTTTGGGGAGTAGAATATGCCCGGGGCTCTCCTCCAGGGGAGTCTTGGCCATCGTCAGGAGTGGACTGTCAGCCTGACCCGAAGGGGGTGCTGCGGGGCTGGGGTCCTGGCAAAGAGCCTACAACCCTGGGACTTCCCGAGTGTCAGGAGGGTCTCTGCGATATTAAGCATGGTCCCCTAGGTAACTTCAGGATGGGAGCAGGTCACCGACCTCGTGATTGGGTGGGTGGAAGCTTGGACCAGCCCAGGCTCCTGGATGGGGCTGAGTTCAGTCAAGTGGCCAATGATTTAATCAATCGTGGCTACGTGATGAAGTCCTCATACCAACTCTGGGCACCGAGGCTGGGGCGGTGTCCTGGTTGGCAAGCCCATGGAGGTGCCGGGACAGGGACACGCCTAATTCCGTGGGGGGTGGGCCTGGAAGCTCCCAGCTCCCTCCAGGGGAGCTCATCCTCTGCGCATCCTTTATGATAAAACTAATCTTAAGAATGGGGCTCTCTTGAGTCTACGAGACATTCTAGTGAATTACAGAACCGAGGGTCACGGGAACCCCGAATTTATAGCTGGGGCATCAGAAGTACCAGTGGTCTCTGCGACCTCTGGCTGGCGTCTGTGGGAGCCCCAGCCTGTGGGGTCTGCTGCTAACGCCTGTGGCTGGGGCTGGAGCTGTGCTGGAACCGTGTACCCCTGGTCTGGGCCCCAGTCTCAGCTCTGAGCTCAGGGTGACAGAGTCTGGGGCAAGTCCCTCAGCCCCGGGGGCCCTCCTGTCTCGTCTTCAAGCTGACGGGGTTGGGATCCAGGACCCCGAAGGTATGTCTGGTTCTGAAACACTGTGGCTACCTGTCCTCCTGTCACTCTTGCAGAAGCCACCAGGAGCCCTGCCTGGCCGTGCAGAACCCAGCTGTCCCCTTTCTTCCAGGACAGTGACCACCCAGCCACGGGGAAGCCCAGGAAGGGCCGGGTGCAGAGACCCGGGTACCGGGTGCAGGCGAGAAGGCAGCCCCAGCCACAGGCATCACGTGCACACGTCGCCGGTGGCCTCTGTCTCACCCGGGTTCCTCTTCTCTCCTCCGCCTCACAGCTGCCCCTTCACTCCTGAAAGGCCCGGATTCTCCACAGCAGCGTCCAGGCTGGCATGGGGACGTTCAGGGCCAGAGGGGTGTTACGGGTCCCCCAGCCAGGCCCTGGCAGACCCCATGATGCTCTGCCCTGACCTCAGGGCTCCTCGGGCCACCAGGCCTCTCCTTCCATCCCAGGGCCAGAGACTCCCCTTGTGACAGTTCTTCCCTGGGAATGACTGCGGTCTGCCTCGTGATTGCCCCGTGGTCCGAGCCCTGCCCTCTGGACCACAAAGGTAAGTTCAATCCCTTCAAGACAGACCCCTAGCCTTCCACCCCGCTTGGGGCCGGCTCATCACATCCCACATCCCAGCCTGTGGGGTCCACACGTGTGTCCGGGTCATCCCCCGAGCTCGGCACCACAGCTCCCGGGCCCAGCCTCTTCCAACTTCAGGGACAATGAAGCCAACACTCCTTTGTGACCCAAGTACCTGGCTGCACCCCATTCCACATCTCTTCCTCCTGGGTCTGCTCCCCTCCTGGGCGCTGGGCCCCACACATGGCCTGGCCAAGTCCAGGTGATGACCTATCTGATGGCCTCACCCACCCAGCAGCACCCACCCCCGTCCCTCTGTCCCTACTCGCTCCTCTCCTGGAGGATGCTGACCTCCAGCTTCATGAGGTCCGCTTGCCCTTCGTCCCCTGAAAGCCCCTCTCTATCTTCATACGCTTGCTCGTCCAGCCTAGATGCTGTTCTGGGGTGAGGAGCATCTACCCAAAATTCATGTCCTCCTGGAACATCAGACCTTCGTTGGAATGAGGGTCTTCATAGATATGACTGGTAAGACGAGGTCCTAGGGGGATGCAGGTGTCTCTAAACCCCACGACTGTGGTCCTTATAATGGCAGATTCGCACAGAGACGCAGGCACACGGGCTCTCGGCGGGGAGACAGCGGTGCAAACACAGAGGCAGAGACTGGACATTTGCAGCTACGAGTCCAGAAGCCGCTGAGGCTGCTAGAGGCCTGGAGGGATTCTTCCCTAACCTCTGGAGAAAGCGTGGCCCTGCCGACACCCTGACTTCAGCTCTCTGGCCTCTGGAACCACGAGAGAATGAATGCCCGTTGTTTTAAGCCCCCAGTTTGTAGCAATCTGTTACAAGAGCCTCAGGACGCCCCCCCGCCCCGTCTGATTCAGTGCCCCAAACACACTGTCCCTGACCCCTGCGGGCAGTAGGTGCTCCCTAAGTGTTGGTCCCCAGCTGCGGAGGGCAGTGGGAGACCCCCTGCTCCCCAGGACGGAGGCCCCACCCCTGCCTGCTGTCCACCTGGGCTGCTGCTCCGTCTCCACGCAGACCTTGTGACAGGTCTCTGATCTGCCCCCACCTCTGACGCCTGACTTCCGGGCACTCACCTCCCACTCCACGGAGAAGACAGGAGCCGGACAGCAGCCGTCTGCTCCCTGCCTCTCCTCCCTCCTTCTGGGGGCGCTCAGGCTCCTTCCCCGCTGTCAGCCACGCTCTTTTCTTGTCACTGACATTTAAAAATAAAACCACAAAGCGCTGGGCAAGGTGACCCCTTGCCGTGGCCCTCCTGTCGTCCTCACAGCCTGCTCGCTGCCCAGCTGCGTCCCTCGGGGAACGGGAGCCGTCTCTGTCCGTCCCACGGCCCTGCTCTTGTGGGGCCACCGTGGTTGCCGCAGGGCGGGATCTGGGAGTCTCTGCGTGTCGCTGGCATGGCCACTTGGTCCCCGAGGGGTCCCTCCTCCCTCCCTGCGCCTGGGCTGCTGCGCGACCCCCTCCTGCTGTTCCTCCATCTCCACCTGCTTCTTCCCCCTCAAACACGGGAGGTCCCCATGGGAGCCCCAGGAGCTCTCCTTCCCTCCCTCCCAGGGCCACCCGGCCACGCTGCCGAGGGCTGGTCATGGGCTGAGCACCTCCACGTGGAAGTCTGCAGACCCCTGCTCCCCGGGCTCACCACGTGCATTGGACCTGCCCATCTGGGGTCCCTGATCGCACTCCCCCCAACCCCAGTTTACCCGCACCTGTGTCCCCTTCCCTGGAGCATATGTCACCTTCCACTGTCACCCCAATGTCACCTTCCACTGTCACCCCGGCAAACCCCAGGCTCCCTCCCCCACGTCCAGCCCCCCGCCGGCTGCTTCGCCTCCGATGGTTAATGTGCCCCCTGCCCCTCACCCCCTCAGCCCCGCGCCGGCATGAGTGTCTCCTTTCCCCACCGAGAGTCTCCCAGAGGCTCTCTGTGCCAGGGCACAGCACCCAACCCCACTGGGCACCCAGGGAGGCGGGGACTGGAGAGCACTGTGAGCGGGGACCCTGGGAGGGTGGCGGGACCTCCCAGTGAGAAGCAACCCCCCCCCAAGCCAGAGGTATGGGGACAGCAGCCTGCACCCACCCAGTGACCGCAGGAGCTCCTTGTGGCCAGCGTCCGCCGGGTGCCACCCTTAGCCTATGCCGCAGGTGAGGAAGTGCGGCTCAAAGATTAAGTAATTTGTCAAGGTCATGCAACAAAACGTCGGGGCTGGAATTTGGGCTCATTTTTTTCTAGATGCCGAAGCGCGGTGCTGACTTAATTTGTGGGGCCCAGGGCAGGAAGACAAAGTGGTGGTCCGTGTTCCAAGACTCCTGTGATTTTCCAGACGGTGACAGAGAGCTCTGGCCGGCTTGCGGCCCTGAGGCTGCTCTGCCAGGACCCCCGGCCCGTATCCCTCTCCCCCATCCCTCTCCACGGCTGGGGCTCCCCTCTCGCCATCACACCCCGCGGTGCCAGGGCCATGTCTCCCCCCACGAAGGGCTTCTCCTCATCTCCCCTCCCCCCTCCCACACCACTGCTCCCCAAAGCTCCGCCCCTCAGGCTGCTTTGCTGGGCCCCAGGGCAAATCGCTGAAGCTCTCTGAACTCCTGTTTTCTCATCAGAAACAGTAAGGACACAGGTCCCTAACGGGGCAGGGCCCCTCTAGAAAGTGTAGCCATCAGAGCAACGAGGAGGGGCCGATCCCATCACGATCCCATCACAACCCCTGGGGACCACTGGGGCCTGGAGGCTCGGGAGCTCCCTGTACGCAGCCCCACCAGGGCACAGAGCCCACCCCAGCCAGCAACGAGGCAGGTCTTCCTCCTCAGGTCCTACTACCAGCCTCCAGGAGAGGCCAGGCCCAGGCACCGAGGCAGAGAAGGACCCCATGAGAGCCCCCCAGCTGGTGGGGTAGGGTGGGCAGAGCTCCCGAGAAGAGACCCAGCCCAGCATCTGCATCCACTCGGGAAGTGGACCCGACCAGCCTGCTGGCCTGGGGGTGGCCTCTGGTGGGACCCTCAGGTCACCTCTGCCTTGTTGTCCTGGGCCTTGCTGTCCTATCCCTGGGGACATCCACAGAGCTGAGCTGAGCCCTGTACTTGACGGTGGCACGAGGGCCATGTCCTCAGTTACTCAACAGCACGACTTTGGGAATGGCCACTAGCATCTTCTCCCAGGCAGGCGGCTCTGCTGAGTCCTCTGTGAGCTGCACCTGCAGGGCTAGGCTCTCCCCTGCGCCCCCCCACCCGGGACCCTCCCCTGAGCAGGAGCCAAGAGCCTCAGCCACGGCCTGTCCCACCCGGGGGAATGCATTCAGGTGGGTACTTGGCTCAGCTGGCGCTCCGGTGTCTGGCTTTGTCACCTGACTTGTTTCTGTGTGGAGTCCCACCCCGGGCCATGGGGAAGGCCCGGCTGTGGGAAACCAGGGTTCACACCCCTTCCCCAGCTCTGCCTTTTCTTCTGTTCTTCTGATGAGCTGGATTTCCCGTGTCCCCCTTCTCCAGACCCACCCCTGATCCAGAGGCTCCGAGAGCAGAAGGAAGTCCTAACCCAGCTGGAAATGGAGAGTCTTCTCGCGTCTGGGGGCTGTGCCTCCAGGGAGTGGGCAGGGAAGGGGGCATCTCCGGGGCGGTGGGGGGAGTTGGGGCTGAACCACAGGCTGGTGACTGCTCGTCCCCCCTACTGCACCAAGGCTCCCCCCCCCCCCGCCTCATTGGGGCTGGGAACTGGCCACCCGCGGGCTGGGGGATGGGGGGCTCCCTGGCTGCCTTGAGTCCAGAATGTTCTCTGAGCCTCCCCTTCTGTGGTTAGGGTTGACCCTCCTACAGACACCTTGGAAAGCCCCCTCCCAGGGAGCAGGGTCTCAGGGCCACCACACCCGGGTCCTCCCCGATGGTCACTCCACCTTCCTGTGGGTACGCCCCTGCCAGGGCTGGTGACCCAGCACGGGTGCGTCCCAGAGCAGCGTCCCACTCTTTCCTGGCCACACAAGGAGAAGGGTCAGGTGTCAGAGGGACCACTGGGCCAGGGTTAGGACAGGCGCTGACCCTGCACATACAGCTGGCTGTCCCCACCATCAGCGCCCATTTGTCCGTGCAGTTACCCCCCACAAACCCTTCCTGTGATGTGCCCCTGCCTTGGGGCTGGAACTCCGGAAACAGCGGGCATCTGGGCCTCGGGTACCTCGTCTGCAAGATGGGGGGATCAGGGTGGCGCAGCTCCCAGGCCGGCTGTGCGGGTGAAGCGAGTGAATGCAGCACGGGCCTGGTGGGCAGTCAGCCCTCTGTGCGTCTCTCACCTCGGGAGATGGAGTCCAGTCCCTGGCACGGGGCATTAGGCTCTCGTGCCTAGGCGGGGAGGGGCAGGGCTGGCCTCGGGGAGGCGCCTGGTGACGCCAGAACATGCCCACGGCATCAGCGTGGCTCTCACACAGGCTGGTGCCGCGCCTCAGTCCACGCGTGCTGCACGGGTCCCCATCCCGACAAATGGTTCTGCCATCCACCCTGGTGCTCAGCCCGGGTCCCGGGAACCACTCCTGATTCTCCCCAGGGTCCCCTCCCCCGCCCCCAACCCGCCACAGGCAAGGCTCAGGGCTTCTACCAACACACGGCCCTAGCCCCCGGGTCTCTGCATCCAGGCCACCGCGTGGCACACGTCCCTCCCTGGGCTCTCGCGAGTGCACTCCTTGACCCGCCAGCCTGAGGGGAGCACCAACCGTTCCGCCCTATGCGCCGCCTACACCCTGCCCTGCACTGCCCTCCGACACCCTGTCCGACACCAGAGCCCATATTCATGCTCTACACCCCTGCCCTACGCCCCACCCTACGGGTCTGCCCTACGCCCCACTTACACCCCTTCCTACACTTCCTGTCTCTGCATCCGTCTGTCTCCGTCTCTGTGTCCCTCTGTCTGTCTCCCTCCTCACTCGGTCTCACGTCCTCACCCCCCTCCACGGTGTCCCCCCCGAGCTCCCGCCGACCCCGTCAGGCCCGTCACCAGCTCAGCTCCTTCTTCCCCTTGCTCCTTGTGCCACCTGCCTCGTGCCCAGCACGCCCCGTCCCCGACGCCGCTGGACAGCCAGGTCTCCGTGGGCCCCTGCCCACCAGACCTGACGTGCGGCCCAGGCCTTCCACAGCCGCGCGGCACAGCAGCGTGCCCCGTCAGGTTCGTTTATTTGTGGACTCACTGTGTGCCCCCCCCACCGCCCAAGACCATGTGCTCCATGAGCTCGGGGACCCCGTCTGGCTCCCCAGCTCTCTGCGGCCTCCCCACCCTGCGCTGTGCTGACCGCGGAGCTCGAGCTCACCGAAGCGGGAGCAGGGACAGCGGCAGGCAGGCTCTCTCCACGGAGGCCCGCTGTCTGAGCCGGTGGGGCGAGCGGGCGCCCTCGGCCATCGCCGGACGCTTTCTGCTCCTGGCGGGAGCCGGGACCCCACCCTGCACACCTGTTAACATGCGCAACTGAGGCCACGTCGTGAGTTTGGGTGAGAGGTGAAAAGCACATTCAGAAAACTCCCAGACAGCGAGGCCGGGTCGGGGGTGGTGGTGGTGGCCAGGAAAGGGAGACCTGGGTTTGCTCAGCCCTAGGACAAGGATAGCTGACGTTTCCTTTAAACATACAGTTTCCACACGACCCAAGAGAAAAGAAAACGTATGTTCAAACAGGCACACGCGTGTTCACAGCAGCGGTATCTGTGGGAGCCGAACAGCGGAAGCCACGGCGATCAACGGGAACGGGTGAAACGTGGCCCGCCCACGCCGTGGAAGCTGGCTGCTCAGCCACGGAAGGGGCGAGCTCCTGACACCTGCTGCATCACCGACGGACCTTGGGCTCCTGTCCTACGTGTAAGCAGCAGACACAGAAGAGCCCACAGCACAGGAACCTACTGGTGAGAATATCCAGAACGCGCAAACCCATGGAGGCTGGAAAGTAGCGGTTGCCGGAGGCCGGCGGGCGCGGGGAAACGGGGCTGACCGCTGAGGGGCACCGGCTCTCCTCCTGGGGTGATGAAAACGCGCCCAGTTCAGGGAGGGAACGGCTGTCCGACTCCGGCCCCACGCTGAAAGCCCTTGTGCTGGGCACCTGAAGCCGGTGGACCGCCGGGCTGTGAACTGTAGCTCCCCCAAAAAGCTACTACTGGGCGGAGGAAAGGAGTGTTTCTTGACTGTCTTAGCTGCCAGGCTTGTCCGAAGCCGGTCTGTGCAGACCCCCTCCAGGCCGCAGGCCACGGGGAGCAGCAGGTGAGGGGCCCGGACGGGAGCATCGACTTGGCCACACAGGGGCTGGGAGGGCGGGGCCAGGCCTTCCTGCAGCTCCAGGTGCCTGGAGTTCCCTGGGCTGCCCCCCGCCCGTGCAAGGGCCCTGGGGCTCAGGATTGGGTGGTCCCTGCCGCCCCACCACAGGGCTGGGCTCTGCTGGGATCCCTTCAGCGCTCTGAGCCGCCGAGGACTCCCCGGTGGGGGTGGGGGGCTGGGGACCTGTAGCTCCCCCCTACCTCGTACTGTAAACACAGATACAAGTATTACAATTGAGTTTAATATTTAATGCGATCGGGTTAATACACATTCCAAACTCCATAAATAATCATTAGCAGAGGGTTCTAATTGTGCTGGCGGGGTCCGACCTCATGACTAATTTAAAGACCAGAAGACATTCCCACATTCAGCTCCCCGAAATACCATCAATTAGCCCGCAGCCCCCCCGCTGCAGTCGGAACCGACGGGGTGTGCCGAGGAGAGGGCACGTGTGTGTGGGCCTTTGCCCGTGCCGCCTGAGCTTGCTGCCTGGCTGGCAGGGGAACAGGCGGGCTGCCCAACGTGGGACTCAGCATCCCCCTAGTCAGGGGCCGGAGACGGCTCTTGCGGGGAGCGAGTCAGGAGGCAGCCGGCTGGGCGGGGGACGGCCGACACTATGGGCTGGCTTGCACAGGAGAGCTGAGAAGGGTGGGCAGGCCTGTCGGAGAAGCTGTGGGCTCAGGAGACACTGTGGGTGAATCAATGCCTTGGCACTGTGTGCTTGGCCCGCAGACCCTGCTCGCCCTGGGCCTGACTCCAGGAGGAGAGCCTTGTCTCTGTGGGGCTCCGGGCACGGCAGCCCACGAAGGCTCCAGGATTTCTGCCCCAGCAGACCCTCACAAGCTCCCTGACAGGGGAGCAGATTCCTAAACCCCAGGACAGCTTAGGCTGTAAACAGACACAAAATCCCCAGACCGCAGGTGCACGTGGCGTATTAAGATGCAGCTACGCCTGAAACTGGGATCGTCCCAGACAACCTAAGACAAGGGCTGGCTGCAGGCCAGGGGGCCTCGTCCCCTCTGTGGATCCTCAGGCTTCCGTTTCTGGCGCTGGAAGAGGGATCTCCGTACCCCTGCCCCCTAGCCCCTGAGAGCCGTCCCGGGTCCCACGGTGCCAGGCTGCCTGCAGAAATGGTACGGGAAGAAAGAGCTGAGGTCCCAGCTCCCGGTACCCAGGGAGAGGGACAAGGCTGCCAGAGCTTGCTGCCGGCATCCCCCCAGTCTGGGGTGGTGGCCCACGTGCCAGCCACAGAACCCCCATTGCCAGGAGGCGGGATCTGAACTCAAGCCCTTCCTGACCCCACCGTATGGCTGCTTCAGGCTGGCAGGAGCCCCCCGCCCAGCAGGATCCCACTAGGAAGCTGCCCCCCACCCCCCAGGGTGGGCACCGGGGAGGGAGCTGGGCCCTCCTGCCCATGTGCTGTTGGCACTGCCCCCTGCACTGGCCCGGCGGGCGGCAGCCACAGCGCTCCCATGGGACCCTCTGGTCCCCACTCTGGACGGCGGTGTGGGCACTCCCCGGGGCACATGAGCCGGGCCAGCCTGGCTTGAGGTACCGGGACGCAGGCTGCAGGGGAGACGCACAGCGGCCACCCGGCCTGCCCCTCCGGTGAGCGGAGAAGACGCGGCAGGCTGCAGGACAGGGCCATGAGTGCGGCACCAGCTGCTGGACCTGCTCCGGACACTGTCCCCTCCCCGGGGAGCGACACCAGCCACAGACTGTGATGGAGCGCCAGCGGCCGCCGTACACCCCGTCTTCCACGTCTGCACGCATTCCCCTCCCCCACTGGTGGCCTGCGCTGCTCGCACGCCCCTCAGATGGTGAGCGAGCTCGAGCTTGGGGGTTTTGGTCACCAGCCATCAAACGGCAGAACGGAATGAAGTCCCAGTCTGTGGGACGTGGTCCTGCCTGTGATCAGGACGGGGGCAGGAGGAGGGCAGTGAGGGGCTGGCAGGGGGGTGACCCGATTCTTGGGATCAGACTGGCAGGACATGTGTCTCTACTTCCTCAGGCTGGGCATGGTGGGGGCGCGGGACCCGGCACACAGCAGGTGCCCCGCGTTCACGGTCACAGCCGCACGGCCCTCAGTCGGTGCTTCCCGATGCCGCAGAGGATCCTCCTCTAAGTCTGTGCTCCGGGACCTCCAATTACGCCACAGCTCTGGGGGGGACAGCGAGGGTCCCCCTGCACCAGGGCCACAGAGCTGGTAAGGCGGGCACCTGGGGAACCCATACCACACATTCCGAAGGACTCGCAAGCATTTCTTCTGGCCGGCCGTGTCCCACCACGCTTTCCCGTCCAGCTGACACTTGCTCAGGGAACACAGACCCAGCCCCACAACTAGCCGGGCTGGTCTGGCTCCATCGCAGTGGGGAGCTCTGGGCTCTGCCTGACTGTCCCAGCAGGAGAGTGACCCGGACTGGTGTGCGTCCAGCATTGTCCATGGAAGAGTGACCGGAGGCCTTAGCAGCCCCAGCTCGGGAGGGGACACACCCATCCAGGAGAGCCTGGTTTGGGGGGCTGGTGGCGGGAAGAGGCGAGGAGGGTGGTGTGGAGTGATCCGGAAAAGGGACTGCTGGGGACTGAACCGTGCCCCCCAGGTCAGGTGCTGAAGCCCCAACCGCCAAGGTGACCGTGTTTGGAGATGGAGCCTTTAGGGAGGTGACTCAGGTACAGTGAGGTCGGCAGAGTGGGGCCCTGGTCTGATAAGATTAGAGTCCTTGTAAGAAGACAAAGAGACCCAGAAAACCTTTCCCTGTCCCCAAGGGCACAGGGAGGACAGGACACAGCAAGGAGGCAGCCATCTCCAAGCCAGAAGAGAGGCCTCACCAGAAGCCAGCCCTGCCAGCGCCTTGATCCTGGGGGCCTGGCTTCCAGAGCCAAGAGGGGGAACGTCTGCTGTGCCAGGACTGGGCTGTGCAGCCTTGTGGCAGCAGCCCCCTGGATGGGGGGTGGGCTTGGCCCACGGGGGTGCTGGCAGTACGACGCCCCTACTCACAGGTGCAGCCGAAAGTGGAACACGTGCTTTTGTTTTCCCACGGTGACTCGTGCTCAGCCTGTGTTAGAAGCGGCAGGTCTCAGCCCCGACACTCTAAGGCCTGACGGGGAGCGGGGCACAGCGGGGCACCGGCTGCCCGGGAGGCCCGGGGAGGGGTGCAGCACGCACATCAGGGGCTGCGGGTCACGCCTCGACCACGAAGCCGGGAGGGTGGATGAAGGGGCCTGTGCGTGTGCGCGCGTGTGTGTGTGCGCGTGTGTGCGCATGGCCTTCCCTAGAGCATTGGGGGTGGTCCAGAGGAAAGGCCGCACATCACCAGGATGAACGTCACCTGCTCGTACAGGAAGCCCCAGCAGCCGCTGCAGGCGGACATGGAGGCCTGGAGGCCGTGTGCTCACACACACGTGCACACACACGACTCTGTATGAAAACCACCGATGCATCAGAAAGGAAAACACGTAAGTCCTGCTGAGCGCAGTGCGAGAACAGGCCTGGCACCGACCTGGCGGAGATGAGATGCAGTTCTCCGGAACTTGTGGATTTGGTGGGGACAGGACGCGGGCGCCCATGCCCACGCGCACACACACAGGCAGCATCAGCGAGTACCGGGCCTGCCGTGGTCACTCTGGGACCTTCCCGACCAGCCCGGCAAGCCCGGCCTAGGGGCGCATCACACCTGCCTTAAGCTTCTGGAGGGGAGCACTCATTCAGGCAGGACTGTGTTCTACTGGGAGTTGCGACGGACTGACAGGTGCGTGACCGGCTGTACGGGACCCATGGGCTGGAGGTTTCTGGAAGACAGGACCAGAGGCCAGGCTGTATGCACACCCTTGTGTGGGAGCAGAGCGGGACACGGCGAATGTCCTGTTTACTTGGCACCCCTCGGGTACGCAGGTCCACGTGTCCTCCTGAGGCTGGGGACACAGCACGAAGCCAGGGCAGGCCAGCCATGCACGGTGTCCCCACATTTCCATTTTGGAGAAGCTGTGGGCATGTGGCCATGGCTCTGCTGTCCATCATGCATTGTCTAGAACATCCCAGGCAGAGCCTTCCATAAATTGGGAGAAGAGACGAGGCACTGAGCCAAGTGTGTGTGTGGGGGGACCGCCAGCATGATGCCCGTGTCCCCTGCCGACCGTGTGCCACCCCCTCCCTGGTAGCTCAGAGCCTCCAGTCCCTGGCCCAGACCAGCCTCATGGCCCTGGGACCTTCAGGTTCTGGTTTCCCTCCCCGTGGAATGAGAAGGGCCTCAGGCCCCTGAGGAGGGGTGTGGCGCTACGATGAGAGGCACCGAAGGGCGGGTGCTGGGGTGTGGTCACGTGGGGATGGCCCTACCCCACTCTGGGGGTTGCACTGGCATTCAGGGCCCCACATGGCCAGCATGTCCTACCCAGGGACCACATTGGGGGGTCATTGTGGGGTTCACACCCGCTGGTGCATGGGTTTAACTGGTGTCCTCAAGGGCTTTTAATACATCGAGAGAGGCTAAAATCATTCAGTGGCCTTGGGGATACTGTTTCTCTTTCTTTCTTTTTTTAAAAGATTTTATTTATTTATTTGACAGAGAGAGAGATCACAAGCAGGCAGAGAGGCAGGCAGAGAGAGAGAGGAGGAAGCAGGCTCCCTGCTGAGCAGAGAGCCCGATGCGGGGCTCGATCCCAGGACCCTGGGATCCTGACCTGAGCCAAAGGCAGCGGCTTAACCCACTGAGCCACCCAGGCGCCCCAGATACTGTTTTTCTTGAGGTGAGTGAGTATGTGCACCGTCTCCCTTGGCCATGCTGCCCCGGCTTCGGGCGTTCAGAGACCCTCATGGGGGGGTAGGGGGAGCCGTCACCGACAGGGGCAGCCATCAGGCTGAGAACAGACGCATCAACGCAGACACAGCCCATTAATGTGCTCGTTGCCGAGCTGGTCCTCGGACTTTGCTGAGACACACAGATCTGGAGAGGCAGGGCCGGCGGCGGGGAGGGACGGCGGGAGGACAGTAATTCACAGGCTGCTGTGTTGGGCTGTAGTTTTATTCGCTTCTTGAGATAGTGCTGACCAAGGGCCCGACACTCACCGCCAGCCCGGGCAGTTCCGGAGAGGGCCAGGGAGACGGGGGCGCCGGGTCTGGGGTGCTGTGGGGCGGGAGAGGGGCTCTCCTGCAAATACAAATCAAAGGGAAAGGCGACTGAAAACACAGGCGGGGGAGAAGAGGGGTGGGGGCCGTGCTGAGCGCCAGCCTCGAGCCTCGCAGCCCGGCTGAATGAAGTACAGGAAAACTTCCATGTCAAAACGTTTGCCCCCTAAGGGATTCGCTGATGCATTTCCTTTTTAGAAAAGGGTTCTTTTCTGCTCTCCGGAGCTTAATTTCATTCGGAATGAAAAATGACAAGAGTGGATTGGACCAGAGGCTCAGAGCCGGACGGACGGAGCTGCCGGCTCGCTGCACTTCCGTTTGCTTAGCTGGAAGCGGGTTGGGGAGCATTTGCGAGCCAGATCCCAGGAAAGGGGGGACGTGCGGAGGGCGGGGAGGGTCACAGCTTGGAGCCAGGGAGGGGCGCTGAGGGGAAAGGCCCTGTCTGCTGGGGGAGGGCGGAGCATGCAGCCTGCTCCCCTGGGGCTGCCCGGACCCCTCAGGACGTGGCAGGCCTCCCCCACCTCCCCGGACCTTCCCTGGGGACCTGGGTCAGACCTGCTGTCCTGCCTGCTCCAAGCCAGGTGAACCACCCACCCACGGCACACATTGCAAGAGCGGGCCCGAGTGCGGGGGCCAGCCTGCCCCCGTTCCTGGGCCTGCGCGGGTTGGAGGGAGGGTGGCCCGACTGTCCCCCAGCAGCAGCTGGTGCTCGCCAGCGCCTGCGTCTCAGAGGTCAAAGCCCAGGGCTCTCCTGTATTTCAGCTTGCAGGAGCAGGAGCCCCGACAGAAGGAGGACTCGCCCCGACCCCACGCCATCCCAGTGACTCTGCCTTTGGAGCGGGCTCGGGAAGTTCCCATTCTCAGGAAAGCCACCAAGGTGGGTGGGAAGGCGACTCTGCCAGAGTCACCGAGGTTTTGCCATATGGACGGGGAGCAGCGCTGTCAGCAGTGTTTGCTTTCTGTCCTCGCTCCGTTGTCAGAGCTTCTAGAAGAAAGGGAGTAGATGGACGCGTCCCCTTGCTAAGACAGCATTCCTACTTTCCACACGTGAATGCGCTCTGGGCTGGGAAAGGCGCCGGACCCCAGGGACGGGCTGCCGGTGCAGGAGCTGCTGAGGCCTCTGCAGAGCCCGGTGCGGGGGTGCGCCTGTGCCCCACGGTCTCCAGAGTCCCTCGGAGCATCGCAGCCAAGGTCTGCAGGGCACGGACCCCTGCATCATGGGGTGCCCTCACGGTTGGACCCGGCTCCTAGAACTGAATGAGTGTTTTTAAAACAAAAGACTTTCGCTCTGTTCCAGAAGACCTATCTTTCCCTTCACTGGCTTCTGGGCTCTGAGGACGCAGTGTCCGTGTCTGTCCATGGGCACGTGCCTAATGTGGACGGTCGGGCTCCCAAACAGCGTCGCGCTGAAGGGCTGCACGTTCGTCTATGAGCGGTTCGGTGGCTGAAAAATATCTGGGTCAAGTCTGGGGGACGACGTTTAGAACTTCCTTGAATGTTCGTGTTTATCCCTACACCCACAATGTGAACGTCTTGCTCAGAAAACAAAAGCAACGATCGGAAGAGGAGTCACGAAAGTGGGGTTCAGATGGTGTTGCATCGGGGACCCCGCGGGAGCGGACGAGACTGCGGGGACAGGCCTGCGGGTAGATTTGGGCCTTCTCACTCCGCACTGTCCTGCAGGTCACGGGGCCGTGGAGGGACCGGAGAGGCCCTTCATCTCGTCCAGGCCCAGGCGCTCAGAAGGAGAGGAGCCCACGCTCTGCAGACGCTCTTGGATTTGAAACCCTGCCCGGGTGCTCTGTCCGTGTGACACCAGGGACACGGTCTCATTCACCGAGCCTCAGTGTTCCCATCGAGAAACGGGAGAGGCACCCGCTGCCCCGCGGGGGGGGTCAGAGAGTCAAGGGGGTGGGGCTGGCAGAGCGCCAGCCACCAGGCGGCCCTGGGCAGAGAGACCACACCATCCTCTGGGTCCCCGACTTCCTCCCAGCTCCGTGTCAGAAAGCTGGGGCCCCCCTTCCTGCCCCAGCCAAGTGGACACCCAGGACACAGTCAACTTGCCCACAGGTCCCAGGGCGCTTTCCCGGTCTGTGGGGACGGACACGGTGCTAACTGGTAGTCCCGCGCTCACACGGGGTCACGTGAAGATCCCAGAGATGCTTCATCACCGTTCAGACCGTCTCCAGTTAGCAGCGGCTCCACACCCTCTAGCGTGACCTGGTCTCTGCCCCAGAGCCTCTCCACCAAGTGGGCAACAACGAGCAGGTCGGTTTCTAACTGCACGAGGGAAGCTGGATTCTACCGGCACCGCGCTGCGTCCTTGTGGTTTCCGGAAGACCATCCACAGTGCTCCTCAACACGGTTCCGCCCCTCGGTCTGCGTTTCCGTGTGCAGCTCTGGTAGGGTGTACACCTGTCCTGTGTAGAACGCGGACGGGCCGGTGGCACGGTGTCCTCCTGCGAGCCGGGCGCTGATGCACTGACAGACGGCCTGTCTCATGTCTCTGCTGGCAGGAACCCTCCGATGTCACCTGGGGCTACACTGATTGTCACTGTAGAGGTTGGTTGGCTCCCTCCTCTTGGAACTTCCTAGAACGTCCCACCTCTTGGGAGTCTGCCAGTCCCTGGCTCCTCCGCTCCAGGGCTTAGACTCAGTGAGCAGGGCCCTGGCCCCCTCTTGTAGCCACGTTCCCTGCGCCACCAGCTGTCATCGGCAGTGCTGCCCAGAATGGAGGCCGCCGCCCTCCTGACGCCCCGATGTCAATACCCAGCTTGCCTCCCCTGCAGTTGCTCCTGGAGGCTGGCAAAGCCCGCCGAGCAGAAGCAGCTGCAGGGGAGGCGCTGGGCGCCCTGCTCCTGATCCTTCCTAGCTGTGCGGTGAGTCTGTACCCCCTGGGCTGGTTTCCTCCTGATGTGTGAGAGCTTAATATGCTGCCTCTTCCTGCCTCACCCGCCGCCCCCAGGGCACCATGTCCTCGCGGCCCCAAGCTAGCCCCCTACTGGGGCGGCACCTCGGCTTTCTGGTCCTCTCCCCTGGTGTGGGGACGGGAAGACAGGGGATCCAGGCCATGTGGGGACAGGCAAGGGGAGTGGGGCATCCACCCAGCTCAGCCACTCTCCTGGAGGTGGACGTGTCCTGCAAACAGGGGCCCCCGGAGCACACCCCCCAGTCCTCACACCCCTGCAGGCACCCATGGAAGCCTGGGCAAGTGGGACACATCGCGTCCGCACCTGCAGGTACGTGTCTGTGCTCGTCCTTGGACACAGAGCGTGCGAGATGAGGGCCTGGGAAGAAGCTTCCCTCCCTACCGCAGGCCTCGCACGGAGGCAACAGATGTCCATGAATGAGGACCACTGGCTCCTGGGAGACCCCTTAGGATGCCCTCTGAAGCTTTCCATCAAACAGATAACGGGCCTCTGTACCGTGGTGCACTGCTGTGCCTGGGGACCCCACACTAAGGCCGAGAGATCCCTGCCTTTTGGCTCCCAGGACGGAGAACCAGCAGGAGACACTTCTCCCCGGAAAACGCCGAGCTTCCCCCGCCTCTGGCTGAACGGCATTTCTCCAACCCACAGGAGACCCTGAGTGTGGAGTGTCTGTGCAAAGAGAGAAGGAAATTGGGTTTCAATTGATTCATTTTTCCTCTAGATTAGGTTTGCGTTGAGTCGGGGAGGGGGAGAGATGGAGGGGTGGGCTCAGCAGGGTGCCCGGGACACCCTCTGTGCTTCAGCTCAGCGTTCTCCCTCTCTGCTCCCTGGGGGACTGGGGATGTGTGTGGCAAAACCCACAAGGTGGGAGCCTCCCCGAAGCCCCGGGCAGGCCAGGCCACAGACGGGAGACTAGGTCCACAGCAGGTACCTGGGCCTGGCTGGTCAGCCGGGGTCCCCTGAGAATCAGGCTCTGTACTGTGTGCTGGCAGCTGACGGTCAGACCCCATGGCATCCGGGCAAGAGCGACAGCCTCTTGGAAGCTCCCGGGGCGCAGGTCCCGCTGACCGCGGCTACCTCCCTGACCGCGGCTACCTCCCTGGAGCTGCATGCTTACAGCACAGAGCACCAATGCGCCTGCCTTTCCTCTGTGGCGGCGGTGCCCGTAGAGCAACGGTTACCCACAGAATACCAGCTCCGGGGGGTGCTGATCCCACCGCACCCTGTGAGCAGGGCCCCAGAATTCTCCCTTAGCCCGCCGGGCCTTGGGGGGTGGAGAGAAGGCTCCACACCCCCTCCCCCGTGACACACACCGGTGTCGAGTGCATCCTGAAGGGGACATTCCTGCACGCACGCTCACGGCAGCAGACGCACGAGGGTGGGAAGGCGGGGGGAGCCCATGTGCCCTTCCGCAGGTGAGCGGGTGAACAAAACGGCATCCTCACCACTTACTGGGCACAAAACCCAGGAACGCAGCCCGGGCACATGCACAGCGCAAACAAACCTCAGGAGCGTTGCTGCACAGAAGCAGCCGAGTGCAAAAGACCATCCGTGGCGTGAGCCCATCCTTACGGAATGTTCCAGAATCCTTAAATCCACGGCGATGAATCACAGATTGGTGGTTGGCAGGGGCTGGGGGAGGGGGAAATTGGGGGTTTCCTGACACTGGGAGTGGGGTTCCTGCCACAAACGACGTTGGAACTAGATCGTGCCACTGAACTATTCACTTTGAAACGACGGATTTTATGTCACATGAGTTTCGCCACAATAAACTCTTCGAAAATGAAATTGAAATGAGGAATACCCCATGGAAATTAGGAGACTATACCGGGGTGCAGAGCGGGGGGAGCTGGGTCAGCTGCCTGCATGTTCCCAGCCCCCGAACATCTCACGTTTGTACTTGGCCATGGGGGGCTGGTGGGGATAGGGTCACGGTCCTTGGGCCTTGCGTGGCCTCTCCTCACCCTCCCTGGCTCACACGACTACAGCATCTCCTCACCCTCCCTGGCTCACACGACTTCAGCATCTGGGGTCTGTACCCGCTTGCTGACCGCACTCAGGGACGTCCTTGGTCCTCAACAACTGGAAGGCTCTGGACCCATCTGCAAACACTTGCGTTTTCTGGGGGCAGGGGTGGGGGTGGGGGGCCGCCTTCTCCGCCGCAGTGCGCTGAGAGCCCACGGCAGGACGATTTCAAGGAAAGTGTGACGGAGACGAAGGTAAAAGCCTGCGCTCGCGGCCCACATCCCAGCTCACGCTGGATCCCTGCCTGCACCTCGAACTGTGGCTGTGTCAGGGACAGGGCGTGGGCACGTGCAGGTGCAGGAAGCGGGAACAGGGAGGAGGAGCTGTGAAACAGCGCCATGTCGTTGCCCTCTCAAACTTGCTCAGAATGCTCTGCCCAGAACCTGGCCCTAACATGGTGCCCTTGGACCCTGTGTTGCGGGATCAGTTGTGTGTCCTGGGGTTCTGAGACTCAGACTGGTTTCTGCCATGCTCTGTGCGGCCCTGGGCCATCTACCAGGCTAAGCTGCTGAAGGCTGCAGGAGGCGGGTGGGGGACAGAGATGGGCCAGGCCAGTAGTGGGAATACGAGACCAGTGACTCCGTCTCACTCACTGAGCCTCAGTGTTCCCATCGAGAAAGGGGAGAGGCACCAGCTGCCCCCTGATCGCCAGCCATGCAATCTTTCCAAAGCACACTCCAGGTCCTCCCTGCCAAGCCCCGACGAAGCACCAGGGTGAGCGTCTTGGCCCGGACCCCAAATTAGTATATCCACCTGTCTACTCACCCTCCCGCCTACAAGGATCCCATACTCAGCACGTCTAGAACCACATCCCTGAGAGCCAGCCACCCAACCTGCCGCTTACTCTCCGCGTGTGACCACAGCCACGGGGGGCGTCTGAGACCCGTGTCTTCTTCTCACACCCCACTCCCGACCCATCAGCAAACACTCAGGGGTCCACCTTTGAAACAGATATGGAATGCCACCCTCTGTGGCCTCCACTGGGACCCCCACAGGCCCAGCAAAAGCTCCCCACCTGGTCAAGCTGCTTCCGATCGGGCCCATGACTCACCGTCAGGTCCCCACAAGGCAGCCAGCGTAACGCATGGGGTAGCACGGCGTCTTTGCCAGAACGCCTGCGCGACCCCCGACCCCCACGTCACTCAACACAAGGGCAGAGCGCTCGGGGGGGGGCCCCGCCCGATCTAGCCCGCCCTCCTCCCTCCCTCTGCGGCTGTGTGCCCGCGGCGCCCTGGTCCACCGTCGGGTCTGTGCTCGAATGTCCCCTCGGCGAGACCTGCTCACCCCTTTACTTCCCCTGCTCTCCTCTCTCCCCGCCATAGGACTACGTGTCCCCTGTCTGTGCCACGGGCGTTCCTGGACCCCCAGCACCTAGAACGGGTGCTGGACACCATGGAACACTCACAAGGGAAAGGAAAAGGTGCCCCCACCCCCCACCCACCCCGGGGGGTTCTGATGGGGAAATGAAAGCCTGCAAAACACAGAAAAGTGACAGGTGCAGACGGGTCTGCCAGCCCAAGAGAGTCCCCCGCGACCTGTCTTCCCGGAAGTGTGACTGCAGAGACGCTGCCCCCGCCCCTCACCCTTGGTCTCCTGCAGCCGGGCTTCTGGCCCCTCCATTCTGGTCAACTGCTGTCCCGAGACTCCCCAGCCACAGAACGTCCTTGTTTCCAGCGATCACTCCCTCCCCCTCAAGCTCTGGGGGCCCCTGGGGCCCCGCTCTCCAGCCCGTGTCCGCTTGCTCCTTCTGCTTCCCTGGCCTCTGTGTTTGCCTCGCCGGCCTTCTCAGCCCACGGCTACACTCCACCAGCGCATTTCATTCACCTCGTGTTTCAGCTCCCTCTGATTGGATGATGACTCCAGACCGATGGGTCTGACCGTACACCCTCCCTGATGTGAGTGCATCAGAGAGAGAGAAGTAGCATGTTCTGGACAAGAAACGCCTCACGGAAGGCACGGATCCTGAGGGAGAGCGGCTTGAGCTAGAAACGGAGCTGTTTGGTGTGGACAGAATGCCAGCAGCAGAATGAGGCCGGACGAGTGCCGGGGACGGGGACGAGAGTGCCAGGGAGGGTGTGGCCCTCAAGGGAGACAGGTGACGTCCACCCTGGGCACCGCCTATCGCTTTCACATCTGGGAAATTACTCCACCACAGCTGTGCTCTCCAGCCTTCTGCTGCCCATCACGGGCCCAAAGAAACCCCATCGGAGGCAGAGAGAGGGGCTTCTCTGGTGGGTCTGGCACAGCGTCTCCCCCACCTGTGGTCTCTGGCCCGAGTCATCAGCTCGAGCCATTCTGGAGCCCTTGCCGGCCCAAGGCTCTGTCCCTTCAAGGTTGACAAGCTGAAGGCACGGCATGGCGAGGCCCGTGGAGAGCTCTTGAGGACGAGGCTCGGTGTCTCCCCTGGAGGTGGACAGGGAGGCAGGGACCAGTGTCACTGACCACTGGGCACAGAGATGCCGCGGCCCTGCCGACCCTCAGCAGCCCACAGGGAAGCTGACCGCTGCTGCCCCCGGCCGTGAGCTCCCGCCTTCACTCCCGGCCACCCAGACTTGAGGCCCCCAAGAGCACCCCCGTCTTTTCTGTTCCCTCTCTCCTTCCCTCCCAGGGGCCATTCTTCTCCACAAACGACTGTAAGCCCCGGCCCAGCTCCCCGGCTCAGGGGACGGGCCTCCCGGGTCCCCTTCTTTGGAGTCATCTTTACAACTGCCTCTTGGCTCTCAGCCTCTGGTTTAGAGCTTCCCCCAGAAAGTGGTGTATTTTATCTTTATGTGTCAGGATTTATATAAAAAGGGGATAGTTCAACTCTAAATGTAATGAGTTGGAAGAACAGCTCTCTGGTGGCTTTCTCCAGTGAACACGGCATCAATAACATTGATTGCTAAAAATAACTAATAACCCTGGGCTGGGGGTGGCCGGGGACCGCTCCAATCCCACTCTAGAAGGGATATGCAAGCAAAGCAGGATCCTGCCCTAAGTACAGGCCCCCTTCCCCCCAACAGGTGCGTTCCCGGAGGAGCTCAGCCTGAACATAGGAGGAGACACACAACCCCAGTGTGTGCAGATGGTGGCCAGGACCTTCTAAGGCGCTGGGGTTGCCTAGGGGTCAGGTGGGGAGAGCCTTGCCCTCCTCTGGGGAGAGGTGCATGATTCCTTGTGTCGTACCCGAACCACAGGCTTCCTGAAGGGCAGCGGCGGCACGGCCCACGTGCGGGTCTCTGCCTCAGTTGGACGCACCTTTCCACATGCGCTTGTCACGTGATGCTTATCCTTGACGCTGTCATGGGAGGGGTCCCAAGCACAAGCAGCTAGTGAACAAAATCCAGTGTGGACACGAACGACCCTCGCTGACGCCTTCTGAGCTCAGGCCCAGGGAAAATAAAGGACGTTGAGGCTGAAGGTTTGCCCAAATCAGAGAAGCTCCAGTCTTTGACGCGGCGGGTGGACAAGCACGTGCACCTCACTTCACCCCTAGAGGCTCCCTTTCTGGGTTTGGTGACAAGTGGATGGAAAGGCTCTGCCATACATGCAAAGTCAGCTCGCCTGTGCCCTCAGCTCTGGCCACTCTGCCCTTGACAATGCTGGCCACCTTCTCCCAGAAACGGCCGGTGGGTTTAGACAGGTACTGGGGTGAGGCGGGTCAGCTCGGTCCACACAACTTCTTGTGTTTCTAGAAGGACGTTGCACCTAAGCTCTCCTAACGCCCCTGCCCGGCCTCCCCAGGCTGCAGGAGAAGCGATGAGTTGGGGAGGAGCTGAGGACCGGGGGAGTGACGGGCCGCGGCACAGAGCCAGCTCGCGGTTATGGAAAGGGGCTCTTCAGCGAGCCCCAAACGAGTCTAAGTTAATAGAGAAGGAATAATGTGTTTTAAAATAAATAGCAGAACTGTCAGCTCTGATGGCCAGGGCAGTAAAGCATACGGTCACCGGAGTCCCTTTGTGAGGTTATTTTCTGTTTTGTGTGTGTCCTGGGCACAGGGCAAGAGCCACAGCTCTCTCGGCCGCGAAGCATTTTGGATTCTGGGACAGCTTCGTCGGCTGAGTCGGAGCATGGGCGGTAAGGAAGCTGCTGTGGGGTTGCAGTCGGTGGCCCACGTGCCTGCAGTTAAATAGCGGAGGTGCGGCACTACGCGCAAGGTAGGGGAGTCCCCTGAAGCGCCTCGGGAAAGCTCTTGGTCAGGGAGGCTCCTCCCTCGCTGGGCGGGAGGAATGGGGCCGAGGGCACAGCCCAGAGCCCTGGGTGGTTAGGGCAGCCCCTCAAAACTAAGAGCCCCACGTGGCATCAGTGATGAGACCTGCAGAGCCACAGCGGCTCACATCCTGGGCAGGCAGGACCGAACTTTCTCTGAAGGCTCCTCTGATCTCTGTTCTCAGGGGCCAGCGGGAGTGTGGGGGAGCCCCTGCAAGCACAGATCACAGTGGGAACCTGGCCCTTTCCCCTGGCCACTCCCAGAGCCTTTCTGGATGGCCCCATGTGGTTCCTCTATGTTCAGGAGGAAGAAAGTGGACTGCCTTTGCAGGCTGGCCGAGGGAAACTGGGACAGTGTGTTACTTAGGAAGTCTCACATAGAGACGTCACCATGCAGCAAAACCTTGGACTTCACGATGCTCAGCCTCACTCCCGGGCTGGAGACATGAACTGGACCATCACAAGCTCCCACAACCTAGTGCGATTCTACAACTTAGAATCCCCAAGGCCAGACACTAGAGCCCCACCACTGATTCCCAATCCCTCATTCAGAGGCTTGTGTTGGTGACCAGCTGTCTGGAATTGCTCTGTTTTGTTACAAATCTTCCAATAATCATGCCAAGAGAAGAAGGGGGGAGGGTTTGTTTAAAAGCCAGAGGGAGCCAAGAGTTCAAGTGACACCAGGACACAGCAGAGGACAGGTGTGACCAGGAGAGAAGCGAGGGGACGGAGGTCAGTGTGCACCCCTCTGAGAGCCAGAGAGCGCCTGCTGGGCTCTATCTCGACCCTCCGTGCCCCGCTGTGATGGAAGCAAGTGCAGGACACAGAGGCTGTCGCCAGCCCCTGGCGGGGCCCCAGCACAGAGAAGGGGCTAAAAGACAGCAGTTGAAGGAAGGAATTAAAATGTTAGTCTACAACGATGACATATTTATGCCGACACTGGCGCTTGGCACTGTAGACACACACACACACACACACACACACACTCCCCACACTCTGCCCCTGGAAGTGTTCGATGCTGCAGAGGGGAACGCTGGGCTGCTCTTGCTGGATAATGAGAGAACAGCGGTATGCCAAATGCTTAGAACAGATCCGTTTGCTTTCTTTCCTCCGCTGAATTCTGCCACCAGAGACCTCTAACTATTGTATTCTGATTCCACCTCGGAGAAGCTGCATCTGGGGGCGGGGTGGTGGTAGAAATCACCCGCTCTCTTTATGTTAGCAAAGTAAGAAGCAAAACAGACTTCATTTTGGAATCCGGCCTTTCTTTTGGGAGTTGGTAGAAGAGACCATTCCTCCCGGAGGCCTTGCTATGGCTTTATGGGGCTTTAGATCTACTCCCTCTTCCCCCCACCCCTGCCAAAAGCAGGCCCCTGGAGCACTTGCTTGGCTAGAATATCAGACACAGAGGTCTCAGAAGCCTCTTCTCTTTTACACGGCTGCTATTATTAAAGCCATATGTTTACACTATAGTTCACAGTTTTTCAAGTCCACTTAAAGCTACTGTCTCATTTGGTCCGTTCCAACAGTCACAAGGTTGGCGGGGCGGGTCTCATCACATCCATTTTACAGGTGAGAACACTGAGAACGTGGGGAGGCAGTGACCTGTCCAAGGTCACGTGGGAGCCGCAGAACTGTCCCAGGTCCTTGCCTGCTGTCTCTCGTTAACCCACTGCTTTGGGAGTGGGGGTGGGGTGACAGACAAGTGTGGGATTGTGCTGCAGCCTTGGGAAGCGGTGACACAGCCTCACGTGTGGTCACCTGTCCAGCTACCGAAACAGGTAAGTATTCCCACTGAAGGCTATGGGCTCCCCAGCCACAGCCACATACTTGCCTCCTACAGCTGGGAATGCAGGGCTAACCAAGCCAGCTTTCTACTCCCCTTCAATACATGACGGCTTTTTCTTAATAGCTTCTCCACCCCTAAAGCCTCTTGGCAGAATCTCGGACTGGAGGGCAGTTTATCAGCTTATACTGGGCACACCGACCACCGAATCCCGGGGTCAAGCAGCTGGGTCCTACTCTAGCCAATGCCTTCACTTAGGGAGAACAGGGAAAGGCAGGCAGCGGAGGGCAGGGGTTCAGCACCACGGACAGTGGCCGGCAGGTGCCCGGAGCTACCGCTTCCTCCACCCCTGGCGGCTGGTGACAGGGCCCCAGCTCATCTCCGCCCCCTGCCTCCAAACACAGGGCACTCATTTATCACCTGGAGACAGCAGCCAGTGCCTCTGTACGCTCACGCCACTGCCGATCCGCCTTCATCAAATTCAAAACATGATTGCTTGTCGCTGGTTTTAATTCATTTCCCCACCAACCCTCCATTTGAATAACGTCCTAAGTTTTCTTCCTCAGGAGGAAGAGGGTCTCCCCTGGCGGTGGGTAGGAAAAGCCCAGGGCCCAGTCCAAACAGCCTGGTCTTCCCCCGAGATAATGACGTGCAGAAGGCTTGCGAGGAGCCCCGTTTATCTTTTCGATGGCACTTGTTCCGTGCTGGGGGCTCTGTGAGAGAGGACAGCCACCATGGGGTGTGCTCAGATTCGGGGGTCCTCTCAGAGGTTACGGTTTGCTCTGGCGCCCGCGGCAAGGGCCCACGAGGCATGCCATATGCAGATAAATTCTGCTGTGTGCGTGCTCACTAAATCCACCGTGCTAGAAATGCATTCGGAGGCAATCCTGCCTGCCCACAGCAGATTTTCCAGATCCTGGCAACTGGAGCATGTTAGGGACGAGATACAGCTGCCAGGTCTGATTTCTTAAATCAAGATTCGTTTTATGGGGAGGGCAAGAGGAAAAAAATTAATGCACAGCCTGGCAAGGTGAGGGAGGAAGGGTGGGAGGCTCGCCTGCCGCCTTGGCCTCTCTGTACATTTTGGGCGGGAGCCAATTCCTTTCCAGCAAGTGGCTTCCAGCTCAGGAAAGGGGGAGGGGCTTCCCACGGGCAGCCTGGCTCCGAACTCCAAACTGTGGGGTCTGAGCGTGAGCGAGGTAAGGTGCTGACGGAAGGAGCAGAAGTTGTTGGTTGACGATGTGTGTTGTTTTCCCGAGTCTCAGCCATTCATTCCTGTTGGTTCCCACTGGGTTTCCTGCCCCCAACCCCGACGCCTCGCAGCAGCTACTAGGGACCCGTGGGTGCAACAGCCGCTGGGGGCCCAGCTCAGGAAGTACTATGACTCTCCTGTGCCCTGCCAGTGCTTTCTGGGAGTGCTGGGCTGCGTGGGGTGCTGGGGCACCTCTGGGAGTGTCTGTCTGCCTGCCTGTGGCGGGGCGGTGGGACGGGCAGCGCTATCTCTAAATAACAGTGAGGTTTTACATACTAGATGCGCGAGCGTCATCCCCAGCGTGGACGGCCAGCTCTGTTCCTCCACTTCTCAATTACAGCTCGTGGGGGGGGTGGGGGTTGGGGGTCGAGAAGGGGCTGGAGGAGGGCAGAGGCAGACATGAGACGAATCAGAGACTTTTGTTGCGCTTAATATCAATTCATTTCGCGACTGCTGACACAGCCAGATTCCATAGCCCAGAATTTATGGGGCTCCCCAGTGCGCAGACGCACAGACTCAAACAGAAAATACAAAAGAACTTTTAAAAAATGACCTGCCATCAGCAAAAAAAAAAAATTTTAAATTTTAACCCCCCCCAAAAGCCACCAAAGTCACACACACACACCACAATCTGATTTTGATTTTCTTATTGGTTTAGGTCATTTAATCTCATTATGTAATAACCACATCATTCGCCAGCGTCAAGCCCTGTTTCATTACGTTATGGGCAGACTTTATATTAGATACACACGCAAAAGTGATTAGCATAATGAGCATGTCAGCAAGGAATACACTGAGGGAAGAGCAGAGCCCCCGACCTGAAGGACAGTGGTCGCCCCTCGGTGCCCTCCCTAGGGACCTGCACTCCCAGGACAGCTCCTGGCAGACGACTCCATGCCCAGACTCGGGGTTCTTCCGTAGCCGCCTTACTACAGCCCTCCCTCCCCTGCTCTCCCTCCCCCTCCTCTCCCCGCTCTCCCTCCTCTCCCCGCTCTCCCTCCTCCCCATTCTGTCCTCCCCCCCTCCTCTCCCTGCTCCTCCTTCTCCCTCCGTTCTCCCTTCTCTTCCCTCCCTGCTCTCTCCCCTGTTTCTCCCTGTATCCCCTCCCCGACCCTCTCCCCCTTCCCCTCCCCCTCTCTCTGCTCCTCCCCCCTCCCCTCTTGCTCTTCTCTCCCTCTCCCACTGGCGGTGCTGCTTTCCTGATTTCAGTTAGTGTCTCTCTTTCTATTTGTTCATCTTCAAGTGCCCTCCAAGGCACGCTGCCCTCCCCGTCTTGAGTCTTGGGCTCTACAGTTCCCTCTCCTCTGCTGAGCAGCCATGCCTGGATCCAAGGCCTCCTGGGCGGGAGGGCTGAGATCACACAAGAGACGAGTGACAGCGGCTCACGGCAGCCCTCGGACACCCTGGACCACCTCTGGGAGATTGGGCAGTGGCACTTTCCGTGGCCTCTGTGGGCTCTGGCCTCTCACGGCCAGCTCCTCCATATTCTGGGCGCCTTTCACCTGCCCGGAAGCCGGCACTTGGAGGGGAAGGAGAGCCTCTTGCTGGGGGCAGGGTCCTCTCCTGCACCAGCAGGTGCGACCCACCCCTCCAGGGCCCTGTTGCTTCCTGGGCCATCTCCATTGCATCAGGGAGACACTTCCCAACCACATCCGGCAGCTCTGGGGGTCCTCCGGCGCAGGCTGGGCTCCGATCCCCGTGAGAAAAGCAGAGACACAGAACAAACCCACAGAGGAGCAGAAGGGCTGTCCTCCGGCCCCATGCCAGCCATGGAACATGGCGGGATATCCTCTTCAGGAATGTGGGGGTTTATTCACAACGGAAGTGACCAGACACATCAACCTGCACACAGACTCCCGCCTGCCAGGGAGTTGGGGACCACAGGAGTTGACAGGGTACCTCTGTGGCCCAGCACACTTCCTCACCCCCCAAATGCCCTTAGACATTTTCTGGAGAGTTGAGTAGAGAAGCCATTCGTGGTATTACCTGAAGGGTCACATTAGAAAAACGAAACGAAACAGTAAGCATGCGAATTGTGAAGCAAAGCACGTGTCTGGGAAACTGCTGGTGTCCGTGTCCCATCCCTGAAGCTCCTCCCGGCGGAGAGCTCACCACCAGGCAGCTCTAGAATGCGTCTGGGTGAGGCACCGGACCCCGCAGTGTTACAGCGAACCGGCACTGAGAGGAAGAGGCGGGGAAGCTTATTATAAGGCAGCCCGGGAACATGGAACGTGTCCTCTGGGAGAAGGAAAAGATCCCGGGGATGAGCTACTCTGGTGGTAGGCCACTGAGAAGCACCACACGGCAAAGGAGCCACGTCTGCATTCCACGAGAGCACTCCTGGGTGCCCAGACGGCACCAGGCACTGGGAGAGGCTGGGTAGGGGACAAAGGTGAGTGGTCGCTCCTGCCCCCTTCTCTGCTCCCTCTGGAGGAGCCAGGCCAGGAAGCACGGCACCACTCTATGCCTGCTGAGCCCAGGGCCAAAGGGATGCCTGAGAAGCAGGGAGGTGGGAAGGGGGAGAGCCAGAAGGGCTTCACGGAGGGGATGCCCTGGTTGAGTATCGGAGGACAATGAGCTGTTTAAGGAGACAAGGGAACAGTGAGGGCAAAGGCACAGAGAAGCCAATGTTTCACTTGACAGCAGCCCGGAGAGGTCCTGCTGTCACCAGGGGAGTCCTTCCTGGAACCTGGCCCACACCAGGTGGCTTGGGCGACGGAGACTCACCTCTTCACATCTCTGCCCTGCACTCACGCACCCTGAGAGTGGCTTGTGGGGCTGGCCGGAGGGGGCGGGGGAAGTGGAAGAGGGTGAGGTCTTCCATGGAGGCTGAGATAGCCCCTGACCTGAGGCCACACAGTATTGACCTTGGTGGCGGGAGAGAAGGAGGAAACAGACTGTCCTGGCGGATCGGTGAGGGCTGGGGTGGCTTCATCCGAGCACCAGCGCCTGCTGACTGCAAGGCTCAGAGGCGGGAGGGCACACGTCTGTAACTGGAGAGGCTTGTCTGGATTCAGCATCGTTGAAACAGTCCCCGCGCCGGAGGCAGCGGGACGCGGGGCCGCAGGGTGGGCACGGGAAACGAGCGAGTGCATGAGAGGCCACACCCGGGACCAAGGAGACAGGAGGACATGGGGGCACCACTCCTGATGCACACCCAGGGGGACAGGGCCCAGCCAGCCCGAGTACCACACTGGACAGCTGCGGGCCTTGTCGCGGGCTGAATCGTGTCCCCCAAACACACACAGGCAAGACCTGACCCCCAGCACCATGGGGTGCCTGGATTTGGGGGTGGGTCTTTAGAGAGGTGATTTAAGTTAAAATGAGGTGATTGCGGTGGGTGGGGAGAAACAAATCCAATGTGCCCGGTGTCCTTATAAGAAAAGATCGGGACACAGACATGCACAGGGGACAACTACGCAACGAGGAGACGGCCGTCTGCCCGCCCAGAAGAGGGGCCTCAGAAGGAACCACCCTGCTGCCGCCTCGTCCCTGGTCGTCCAGCCTCCAGGACTCGGAGCAAACGTATTTCCCAGGCTGAGGTTTGGGTACGGCAGCCCGAGCCCAGCGCTGCTACGGGAGCACCGGAAGTCCAGGAGAGCTGGGGCGCATGGAAAAGAAAGCCGGTGACGTCATCCAGAACAGGAGACCCGACGCTGTCAAACCACAGCCCTGATTTCCAGCAAAAGGATCTTTCACTTCTACACGCACAGTAAAGACTTTCACCCCTTGGCATCCATGTGTGGGTAAAATGATTCTAGAACACCCAGGCTGGGGGTCCCCCGGGCAGAGGCTGGCCCGCAGCACGGGTGAGCCGTGCGCTCCGGGGGCTGACGAGGGAGCGCTCTGGAGGAGGCCACGTCACGCTGCCGCTGACTCCGCGCCGGAGGGCTCGGTGGCTGAAGCACAGACTCATCTTGCTTTTTGTTTCCTGAAGAAACAAACGGGTCTCAGGAGAGAACGGCCGGACGTTTCGGTGATTCCTTCCCAGAAGATCCCACCTTTGTGGTCACGCAGATTTACACACAGAACCTCCCACGGGGGTTTCGGGGCCGTCAGGATGAAACACGGCCCCCGATTCCTGCACCCACTCCTGGAGAACGAGGCTTTGTTCCCCGCCGCGGACTCTTGGCACCTTGTGGGCCCCTGGACCGTCCCTTCCTCAATCCGCCCGCCAGCTGGCTGAACACTCAGTCCCAGCGAGCGGGCGGTCCTGGCTAGAAGCCGCTTCCCTTCAGAAGGGAGCCCGCGGGAGCCCCAGCGGGTGCTTGGGGGTCTCTGGCCTCCCCTCCCCAGTTCCCACAGGGTCATTCTGGACCTCTGCTTCCCTGTGTCGTCCATCAGGACGTGGAACCTAGCTGGGTGAGCAGCTAGTAGGACACAGGATCTCCCATCAGGACGTGGAACCTAGCTGGGTCTACTAGCTAGTAGACACAGAATCTCCCAGGACGACGTGGCCCCACGAGCCTCACCCAAAGGCAGGAGGAAAACCGCCTGCCGTGGACTTGTCTTCCAGATGGACAGCCGCGGAGATGCACCCGGACAGACCGCCTTGGGTGGGGGTGGCCTGCTGCTGAGGCTGCCACCCTGGGCCTGTGGCCCACAGGTGTGAGGGTGTGCGTGTGTGTGCCTGCGTGTGCACAGTGGAGCACGGGAGAACCCCATAGGAAAGCAGGTTTCCAAACCCGTTTCATTTCCTTCATGTCAAGACAGAGGAACAGACACACACGCTCGTGGAGAAGCAGGGCTCGTGGCAGCAGAGAGACGGGCGGGGCTCTAACGATGGCGGGTCCACGTGGCTTGGCCCTTCGGCTCCACAGAGCCTCGCTCGGCCTTGAACGGGAAGGAAATCCTGACGCCACCGCAGTGTGAGCGACCCCAGAGGACGTCAGCCAGAGAGGCTGGTGAGGTCTCTGGGGCCTCACTCCCGGGACAGACAGCGGACGGCAGGCGCCGGGCGTCGGGAGTGGAAGGTGGGGTTAGGGACTGATGGGGACAGCTTTGATTTTGCCAGATGGAGAGAACTCTGGAGGCAGGTGGTGGCGGCCACGCGGCCTCATGATGTGCCTGGTGCCCACGAACGGCGCACTTACACACGGTTACGGCGCTGAATTTTGTTCTGTGTGTTTTACCACAACCCAAAGTGAAGTTCTAGTGGCTGGTCCGATGGCAGTGGGTTAACAGAACTCACTACCGTTAGTGTCACTGAAGTTGGTATAGGAGCCCCCACTGCTAAACTGGGCTGGCTTCCAAAAAGTATCAAACACGACGCAAACACCCACCACGCTCTCCGGTGTGACGGCACCAGCCCCTCCCGTTCACGGACGACGGTGCTCCCCCCTCCCGCAGACAGCCCGTCAGGCACGTTCTCATCCCACGGCACAGCAGGAGGCACGAAGGTCACCTCACTGCCTGGGATCACTGGCTGGTAGGAGACAGAGCCAGGCCTCGCACTGGGTGCTGCCGGCTCCATCGGGACCCCCGGGCATGTGCGCTGGGAAAAGTAAGTGATGCTGGATTCCAGACCTCACGCACCGTACAGCTTGCTCTGCTTCCTCAAGCGCTAGTTTTAGGGGAGGGAGGGGCAGGGCTGGCGGCCGGCAGGGCACCTTTCAAAGCAAAGTAACTGAACACTAGTAAACACGCCTGAGTGAGGGGTGTTAGTCGGCGGTGATGGGAATGGTCGCTCAGGAACCGGTCGGGGGGTGGCCACACCTCATGGCGAAGGTGCGAAAGGCCACTGAATGGTCGGCTTTAAGTTGGTGAATTTCATGTTATATGAACTCAATAGATTATTCTAAAAATATACACATCATATATATATATATTTTTATGTTTATGATTAAACTGCAAATCCCACTCAAGTGGCCTGAAACCGAAAGCAAATACATCGGAAACCTGGGCGGACTGTCCGTCTGGGGCCGTGTGAACGCACGCAGAGCCCTTGCCCATGAGCACCGGCTCCCCTGGCTGGGCCCCTGCTCTCCTTTGGGTGGAGACGACTCGTCAGGCGGAGATGCTCGGAGGGGAGGTCACAGCGTCAGGGACGGTGACACCACCTGAAGCCCCTGGTGCCGAGCCGTGGGCGCCAGCTTGCAGCCTGGGATTTGGGGTTTCCAGATCTGGTTTTATTGAAACTCCCCCGAGTCTCTCCTGAGACTTCTCCGTCTCACTGCAGAATGAGTGACGCGGCCGGAGTCACGGGCCGCCCTCATCTCGCCAGCGGCGACTTCGCCTTATCCTTTACGGGGAAGGGGTCGTTTATTCCCCAGTCGTGGCTGCTGGGACCAGGCCACCCGATACACAGATGAGACTCGTGATGAAGGACATTATCATCGCCTTCCAGCCGACCACGAGAAAAAGCTTCCCAACGTTGTGTGCAGTGCACGCGCCTGTGAGTGTGAGCGTGCCTGGGTGTGGGTGTGCGCATGCTGGCGCGGGCGCCGGGGAGGCGGGGAGGGAGGCGGCGTGAGGCCCGTGTGTGCCCTCTCTGCATTCGGCCGCGCGCTGGGCTCTCCTGCATCCGAGCATGTCTGAATGCCCCGGAGGAGCCCGTTTATCAAAGAAGCTCCGAGGAGGGGATGTTTGCAGACTCCTTTGTGGTGTGAATAATCATCTCCTAATTCCTATTTGGGAAATTAATCTTCTGGTTTCTTGAAGTGTGGCAGAGAGTTTTGGAAACAGGGTTGAAGGCTAATGCCTGTGCTGGTCCCTGGCAGCACAGCTGCGGGGCTGGGTAGCTGCGTGACGACAGCTCCACGCGGGGAAGGAGCGCGCGGTCGGTGAACACGGGGAGAATCCAGCTGAACGCACCCCCGAAGGTGCCGGTGGCAAGGACAGCACCAGCGCGCGGTGCGACCCATCTCTGCACCATGCACGCAGCGGTGGTCTCCGACCCTGGGACTGACCCTTCGCTGTCCTGTCTAGACTTGCCACAGATCTATCGCTCACGCCCTAACGAAAAGTTCGCTTTAATTTAAAAAGAAAAGCAATGATGCTAGGGAAGCCTGTAGACCCTTCTAGCCCCAGGGGAGGAGGTGAACTGAAGGGCCACCCCCTTGCTCCCAGCTCTGACATTCCCTGGAGGTGCGGGGGCTCTCCTGCCCTGAGGCCCAGAGTGCCGCTCCGGGCAGGACCGGGTTCCACGACCCGTGTCTGCCAGAGAAGCAAGTTCTCGCACTTGGCTCCTTCCTCAGACCCTCATGACACAGACACTCTGGGCTTAGGGAGCCAGGACGATGTGGTCCTTGCTCTCCGCCAGTGCCCATGCAATACGGCAGGGCCTCCCGAGGGGGTGGGGTTCAGGGGTTGGGGCCGGAGTAGGGGGGCGAGGCCAGCAGGAGGCAGCTCCCTCCCCCACCTGCAGGCGCCTGGAGCTCAGCTCAGGAAGACACGGCAGGCAAAGCAAAGCAGGAGCTCCCTACTACTTGTCCAGCCCGGCAGGTGCACCAGGCACAGGAAGTGTCCCTTTCAGTCTGACGACAGCTGAAGCAGGAGAGCCAGCCCTCAAAGGTCCTGAGTCAGATGCAGAGCAGCCACCACCACCGGCTGTGAGCCCTGGGACGAGCCGGCGGCCGGCAGAGCCCCCTCTCCTTCTCGGCACAAAGAGGAAGGAGCTGGCCAAGACGGCCCCCAAGTCCCCGCCAGCATGGACGTCCCATGGCATCCCACGGGTGTGACATCACGTGACACAGTAGGAGTTCTGACTGTGACAGCACCTTCCTCCTATTTCCCTTGTGTTTTGGGTCAGGAAAGGATTTTTAAGACGGAAAGTCCTCGCCAGCCCGGAGTGCCCCCATCTCACGCACGTTCACACTCGCACACAGACGTGTCTGGTGTAGACTCGGACCCAAGCACACAGGCAGGTGTCCTTCCTCAGCTTCCCGGGCCCGGGAACCCTGCCTGCAGGCTCCACTCTCTGTGCTGCACAAGCCCCATGCCGTGGAGGCCCGTCGGGCCCCACACCCCACAGCCAGGCCCGCTGTCAGCTCACGGACAAACCACTTCTGCCCCGCTGAGCTGAGCAAGGGTCAGAAGACCCAGGAAGGTGTGGACACCGGTGGTGGCCCCTCCATTCCCGGCCCCCAGGGCCTCGTGGGCAGCGGGAGCTGACCCCCACAGGGCGTGTGAGGTTCAAGCAGGGCAGTGGGCGAGAGCCCCCCAGGACCCACAGGCCTCCTGATAGAGGGGAGCACACCCCAGCTCCTGTCACAGCTGCGCCAGAGCACCAGGGCCCTGCTGTGTGCCCAGCACTGGCTGACCGTCCGTTCACTCCTGCCTTTCATGGTCACTTTTTCTTTATACCCAGCCCCGACTCCCCCAGAGCAAAAACAAAGAAGCCCTAAACTTGTCCACTGAACGACCAGAAAAGTGCGATGCGGAGCTGTCCCGACAGGCCTTGCTCTCGGGTTCCCTGTGCTCCCGTCCTGTCCCCCTTGTCTGCCTGCCCAGGACAGACCGTAACGAAAGCAGGCTCGCCTGCCGCCCCTCCAGCCTGCCCTGAGCTGAGGGGAGGGATGCGGCACCTGGGAACGCTGCCCCGTCTGCTCTTTCTGCCTCTTCCCTGGCTGGGCTTCCTCCCGCTCAGCCAGTGAGGCCGGGACGCAGCGGGGCGGGCGAGCAGCTTGGAGCTAAATATACTCCGGACAGGGCAGGGAGTCCCCGCTGGGCCGTCGTCCAGACTTGAATTCCACTGAGGGGAACTTGTAAAAACGCCTTTCCACCTGTTCAGGCTGAATTCTCTCTCCGCCCCAGGCAAGCAGCCGCCCTCCGAGGACACATGACCCGGCGGTGAGAGCCCAGTGGACCGGCCAGGTGGCCTGCCGCGGACCCCTGTGTCCAGCCCGGGAAGCAGCAGGAGGCCACCCAGGCTCTGTCCTTGTCCGCTGTCCTGCTGGAGCAGCTAGGACAGTCGCACTGCGAAAACCCAGCAACACCGATGAACACCCACGGTCTCACTTCATTTCCCTGGGAGAGAATTTACCCAACATGGGACGAAAGCTCTGCATTGAACTTTCTGTAGCAGCCATGCCCCTGGGAGGGAGCCTCAGCCTGGCCACCAAGGAGCGGGTGGCAGGGACCGCCCTGTGCCACTCCCCCCCCTAAGGAGCACAAATTCTAGGAGTGAGCCAGCACAGCACCAGGCTGAGAATAAACGAGGCCGGGGCAGAACCATTCCCTGAGCCGAGGGCACGCTGCAGGGTTAGCTGCAAACTCACCAGCCCAGGGGCGGCCTGCACGGCTATGGGGAGTGCCTGCGGGTGCCTCGTGCAGCGGACGCTTTGCAATCCAGCTGTGAGTGGACCCTGGGCACACCTGTCCTCAAGGAGCTTCCCTGTCCCCTCCCTGCTCTGTTCCCTCGGAGGCTACTGCCCTCGTGCAGGGGATTCTAACTCAGGGAAGCTGTCCTTGCTGCGACTCTGGGGGGGGGGGGAAGGTGCGGAGACAGGCATCTTGTTCAGCAACTACCCCAGGGCCACGTCCCCTCCTTCTTTTTCATCCTCCAAGTGCCCAAGGCCGGGAGCAAAAACCGACGGAGAGATGGCACCAGTGGGAAGGGGAACCAGGAGAGCCAAGGATGCCTCCCTGTCTGCTTCAGCCACCGCATCTCCAAGGCCACACTCGAACCCCCTCCTCTGCCCCACCCGGACGGCAGCCTTCCCCGCCAGCGCCCCCACCGTCCCTGCTGCTGCGTAGCCTAGAGACTTCTCGGACCGTGGTCCAGACGTGCCCGCCAGGCATCGGACCTCTGGGCCCTGTCAGCCACCACTCTTGGAGAGTCTGGGAGAGAGTTTGGCCCCAGGCCCTCTTACGGGAGTTTTCTTTTATATTTATTAACCCACTTTCTCTCTTGGCATTCGGAGCCCCGAGGAAGCCTCAGCCAAGGCTATTAATAGGCGGAGGCCTCCCCGGGAGGAGAACGAGCTCATACCTACAGCACAGGCGCCAAGCATAATAAAGGCTTCTGGGTCTGTCTAAACATAGGCTGTGGCCACGCCGGGGAGCAGAGGGTGGGCCTCGGGGGGCTGAGTGCCGTCTGCCCTGCTGCCCCCCACCTCTATTCCTTGGGCAGGGCTTCTGGACACCTGTGCCAGAGCTGGGCCCTGCTGGGGACGGGCCTGCCTGTCGCGCGGAGCCTCCACTCCAGGTCAGGCCCGGTGGGAGACGCCAAAGAAGGGTTTTGCGGAAGAGCATGCAGTATGAAAGACTCCTGTAAACAGAGTTTAATAAAAAGCCAGGGAGGGAATTTATGGGCAGCCCAAGGATGATTAAAATTATTTATCTACTTAGCTCCCTTGCCGGCTGATCAGTCTATTAATTATCTATTATACACTCGCTGATTTGCATTTTAGTGATGGGACCAAGTAAGGGCAGGTGAAAAACACGGAAGGGTTTAGGACCCGAGCAGCAGGGGGAGGCGGGGACCCTCCTCTCCACCAACCAGGGCTCCCCCAGCCGACACCCAGTGGCCGCACTGCCGAGACTGCCGCCCACGGCTGGAAGACGCCCCCGCGGCCTCCACCCCCACCCTGAGAAGCCCGGCTTCATGAACCAGCTCCGGGGGAGCCAGAAGTGTGAGGAGAAAGGGCACGCACCTGTTTGCCGATGGACAGCTCCGGAGACAGGTTCCCGGCCGGAGGGGCCCGCGGACCCGCTCAGGGGGAAGACTGGCGGGATCTTCCTCTGGCCGTTCTGACTTAACGCTGCATTTGGAAAAGAAAACATGAGAACAAAACCATTTTCAATCTCCAAATATCTGGAGTGCATCAGACACACGCTCTCCCGCGCTCCTGATTAAAAATACCACAGGACAGTGTCATGGGAACGGCGTCTTTGAAACGCCGCAGCCGAGGACGCATCGGGCTGGGAGAAGTTAGAACAAAGCACCTCCGCTCACACCTCAAGGCTCCCAGCCACTCGCTGCTGTCCTGCGGGGAGGCCACCGTGTCAGACTGGGCCCGGGACCCGAGGCGGGGGGCCATGCCCACGGGGCCTAGCTGGCAGTGAGCACAGCAACAGCAGGATGGCCTGTGTCGCCTGTTCCCCACATGGGCCCCAGCGCTCCTGTGCAGTCAACAGTGCCTTGTTGGGGACAAATTGCCAGCATCACCCCGTAACTCATCTGGGTTCCCCAGCCCTGGGCCAGAGTCCAGGGCTGTGGCGCTGACCAGGATCTGCAGTCCGTGCAGACCTTGGGAGAGTCTATCTAGACATTTAACCTCGCGCACCAAAACCTGAACCAGCCAATTCCTTCTTTACCTATGCATCCGCCATCCATCCATCCATCCCCCACCGCCCACCTATCTGTCTCTCTCTGTAGCACCCGGGGCAGTGAGCTACAGGTACAGACAGGTGGGCCGGTCCATAGCTAGCCAGCTCCCACTGGTTCTGTTTCTCCAGAGAACCATGGCTGACTCAGCACCTCTGGGGCCTCTCCGGCTTGCACTTCTAGAGAAGCTGGGCCCCTGGATGGCACAGAAGGGACAAAGGAGACAGTGAGGGACCAGCCGCCTCGGGGCACCAAGGACTATGGGTCAGGAGCCCAGGGACGCGCTGGCCCCGAGTCCCAGCCCGGCACCAGCATCCCCTCGCACCCCACGATCCAGCCCCACGACCAGAGCGGGCTCCCTGGCATTTGCAGGACAGTGGTCCCCACGCCCTGTCCTCCATGCCCTGCCCTGCACCCACCCCCCAGCTGGCTGCCAAGCCCCAATGATGTACTAATAACCACAAAGCAAAAGGCCACAGTTCACGGCGCTACTGCACTGTGACTGCTGACTCGTGCTCAGAATCGATGCGCAGGGTTCTGTGCGTGCGGCGAGGTGGGGCTGTGTCCCCGGAGCTGACGCAGAGCCTCCCGGAGTCCGGCCCACCCGGAAAAGTCCCAGAGACAAAGGAGCGCGGGAGAGCGGGGCAGGGAGACAGGAACTGAGCGGGTCTCGAGAAGGGGGACTGGAGCGCTCAGTGGCCCCATCCTGAGTCCAGGCTGGGTGGTGAGGACACCCAAGGGCTCGGCCTGAGCTCCTCTGCCCGGGACAGGGCGCGGCGGGGGTGGGGCAGACCGCACTCTGGAGAGGAGATGCAGGTGGCGGCTGGCTTTCGGGGCACAGGACCCTTCCCAGGACTGGGACATGCCATGTGTCCCAAGTAGCTCACCAGGCTCAGGCCAGGAAACCCTCCAGCTCATGAACTTGGGATTTTATTGGCTTAATAAACTGAGTTGTTGCTGCTGCCCGGTCCTTCTCGGGCCCGAGCAGGAGCACACGGGAGGGTGGGTGTGCTCTGCTGGGGCTCCAGCCTCGCCTGGAGAGGAGGGCAGCGGGACGGACAGGCCAGGGGCTTAGGACAGTAAAGGCTCCCGGAACCTTCTTCCAGTGACCCTGGAGACAAGCAATGACACACGGGTACACCCAGACCTGAGCCCAGGGAATCTGGCACAGGGGGGCTTGTGACGCCACCCAGTCCTTGTCCTCGCAACGGTGAGCCGCTGGGTGACTCGGTTTCCCCATCTGCTGTGTGAGCTCTTCCATGGCTACGGCTTCCTTGCACAGCCCCAGGAGACCCTCCACAGCCCACTGCGGCAGGACCATCAAGGAGGGTAAGGTGGGTGTTCTTGCCCCCAGGACTGGTTCAGCAAAGTGCCAGAGAGGGGACAGGAGCCCACATCTCCAGCCCAGCAGAGGCCCCCAGACCAGGGGACGCCCCTACCCATTCTCCCACCTCCAGGAGCTACCCCGTGGCCAGATGTGAGCATCTCCAGCCTCAGAGGTGAGGCAGGGTTTCTCCTCTGGGCCCTGCGCCCCCTCTTCTAGGATGGTGCTCCCACATTGCTTCTGGGACCCCAGTCCTACCAGGCCAGCCTCAGGGCACAGATGGCCAGAGAGCCTCGGAGGGCAGCAAGGGCTCATGCCCCAAACACAGCTGCTCAGCCTTTCACCGTGGAGCCTGTGGGTCAGAACCGCTCGTGAAGAGGGTCCCCGCAGCGCGGCCAACGAGGACGTCCGGGCGCTGGCGCACCGTGGCCTTCCTGCCTTCCCCCGTCCGCCCCCCTCATAAGCAGGAGGAAAGATGCACGAGAGCCTGGGATTCACACGCAGCTGGCTGCCACCTTCCCGCGCCCACGTGGACACAAGCGCAGAGTGGCGATCTCCTGGCCAGTGGGGACGGCAGTGGGATAGGAAGGCCCAGACAGGTCAGAGAGCTGGGGCCGGGATCTGGAACCTTCTGAACCCAAGCCCTCAGGCCAGGTGCACACACGTCTCCCAGCTACAAGGAGACGGGGCCCAGGACCCACTCGGTGGTGTTCCCTGCATTGTCGGCACTTCGCCAGCAACCAAGGATCCGTCAAGGAAACGGCGGGTGCAGACAAAGAGCGCGATGCCTGAGGCGGCAGATTTCCGGGCAGCAGAGAGAGGGGACGGATGGCAAACACGTCAGCAGGAAGGAGCCACGGACTCAATGCTGAGTGGAGGGAGCGACTTCCCGAAAGCCACCACACACGTGCACTTTGAGACAGTTTAGTCACTATTTGTGGTCACGTGCATATAAATGCTTTTTTTAAGGGACCAAAGCAGCGGACATCACATCCATGCCTGTGTGCGTGTGTGCTGGGGGCAGGGGTGAGGCTGGGAGCCGGCTATCTTCCCTGCTTCCTTTCCTTTTGAAAAAGACAACACAATATAGCTACAAGTTAACCATTTAACTGCAGGTGGAGGAACACAGATACATACCATATTTTGCCTGAATTATCAAAACGCTCCAAATTTCCTTCGAGATGACTGTGGTTGGACGGCGAGCCCCTCGAGGGAGCGGGAGACCCTGATGCCCCAGGAGTGGCACGCAGCCCACAGCCCAGTCCTTACATACTACTCTGTCCTGCCAGAGGGCCGGGCAGGTTCTTCTGGAAGGAACCAGATCGACCCTTGATACGCTCCCTCCATCTACAAGGCCACGAACTAGTCTAGAATTGTTTCTTCAACGCCCACAGAGGTCCTTACAAACCGCCAGCCTGACCAGACGGGAGGTCTCAATCTGCATTCCACACGAGGGTCGGGGTGTGCGCTGGGAACCATGCACTGAAGCATTCTGGACACTAGGCCACCGGTGCTCCCCGAACTCAGAGCTCACACGTTCCTCTGCATAACGAAATGCAAGGGAAAGACACAGTGCCCTGGGGCCCCAGGCAGGGGTCTCCTGAGCAAAGCTTCCCCACACCAAGTTAGACACCAGGAAGTTCTGGGAGGGGAGACAGCTTTCCCTGCCCCTGGCAAGCAGACAAGGAATCGGCCCACCTCTCTCCTCCCCGCTGATGGGACTGCAGTTCTGCCACAGGCGGCTGACCCCTACGTATCTCCCAGCACCGGGGGTACTTGAGACATGACCCGGACCAGCCAGGAACTCGTTCTAGGCGATTGCCCCCCAGAGCCACCATCTGCCATCCATGGGGCGGCACTGTCTTTTGGACGCCGGCCCTGTGTGGCTGGCGCACCTTCTCGGGCATGCCACGGAGGGCAGATGTGTGCCTGGCTCTGGCTCTGATCCCCCACAGCTACACGTTCCGTGTTACAAGCTAATAAAAGCCGCGTGATCAAATTCCAGGTCATTACTCAAGGAAAGGGACCCCTCTGTGGTCGACAGCGACAGTTTCAAACCAATTAAAATAAGCCTTGCGTTTCTGCGGGCTGCCATGTGCCCCCACCCTGGAGGTCTCGGAGGGCCCATGCGCGCAACAAGCAAGACGCACGAAATGTTAATGGGGACACTAAATGCCACGGCGAGGGGTTCCGGTAAATAAGACCACTTGGAGGAGGCTAGGGGAGATGTCTCCTGAGCTAACCCTGGAGCAAGCTTCAATAAAAACGAGATTGGATGGAAAACAATGCAGTCTGCAAGGGACAGGTCAGCCGGCAGAGCTGGGAGGTCGCTGGGCCAGGAAACCGATCTCTTTTCCTATTTCCCTTTGCAAGCCTGTGAGCCCCCTGCTGCCGGCACCAGTGCCTGCTGGGGCCCACGGCACCCACAGAGTGGGCTGGGGGCCCGGGGTAGAGTTTGCCAAGGAAACGCTGGAGAGGGCTGGGGGCGGTGCGGGAGGCTCGGGGGACCAGGACAGGACGGGGCGTGCTGGGGCTGAGAAGGTGCACAGGGCCTCCCGAGGACACAGCCGTGGGCCGGGTTCACAGCTGTCTGGCAGCTGCTCTGAGCTCTGCTGGGTCCTGTTTCGGGAAGATCGAATGTCACCCGTGAAACAAATCGATGGGGTTTCAGGGGGACACGACCCAGAGCCCAGGTGGGCACGCAGGTGGAGCCCCATGAGCCGACTTGCCAGCGCCGTGTAGCTCGGTATAGACTCAACCCCAGCTATGGAAAGCTCCACTGGGTCAAGGCTATGGCTGCTTCCTTTGCTCCCGGCCAGGACAGTCCCCGGCTTGCGGTTCTGCCGGATGCAACAGAAACGGAAGGAAGGCTCGGGGCCGAAGCGAACGCCGCAGGGTTTGGAGGGCTGGACCTCAGAGCTTGGGGCTCTTCCTCACGCAGCATCCACCCCCAAGGCCACCGTGGCCGCTGTCCCTGTGCACCTGCTTCCATCAGTCAAACTACAATGGAAATAAACCCCCTCCCGGCGAGGCTTGCTGGTTTAGCAAAGAGAACCACTGGATGCACGGCTGAATTTAAAATTTCAGGTAAATGGCAAATGTTGTTTTATATTTTTTAGTATAAGTATGTGCTTGGCAACCCTCACTCTCCAACTGCTCAGCATACAAACACCCCCCCCCCACACACACATACAATGCAAAAAAAAGGAGCAGACACTTGGGGAAGACCGATGGGGGTCCTGGCACCTCTCCTCACCCCCTCCTCAAGCGCCTCCAGCCCCCTGTCACTCCTACTGTGGCTGCCATCACACAGAGAGACTCTGGCCCCTGGCTGTCACCTGCCCAAGCCCACGTGGTCAGCACACAGCCTAGCCGCGAGGCAGACCTGGGTCATCTGTTCCAAAGTCTGTTCTCTTTCCACCAAACCAGACCCAATGGTCACACCTTGGATGTTTATTTCCCGACAAAATGGCCATGAGGAGGTTCCTGGTGATGCGGTAGTCAAGGCAGTGGACAATGTCGGAGGCCTGAGCCCAGGCTCATGCCAGCTTTGGAACAAAGATGCTGTGGGGTCAGGGGAAGAAGGCCCAGTGGTCGGGGCTTGCTCGGGTGTGTGGACGAGCTTGCTGGGCTCCAGTTCAGAGCGCTGGCAGCTCGGGTCCACCCTGCACTGCTCTGCTGATGATCAGGTCCTGAGCCAGCACAGAAAGCGAGCTGATGTACGTGATAGGGCATTCTTGAAAAGAGGGCTTTTCCCCTCTGAACACCTAGAAGAAGACAGTGTTTGTGTCTTTTTGGGTTGAAAAGGTAGACCCGAGATTGTCTGAGAAGTGGCCAGCTCTGACCTCTGACCACTCCTTCTTAACTAACTAGTTGCTTCTCAGGTAATCAGCAGACAGTTTAGACACTTGCTACGTTAGAAATGCAATCTTAAGGGAAAACAATCACCATCTTTGAGGAGGCCAAGGTGAGTCCCAAGGTGACACGTCCCGTCTAGGTGGGCCACCCTCTCGGCGGAGAAGGAGACCAGATCTGCCCTTTACGTCAACAGGGCCATTGTCACGCCAGACACGAACCTCTGTGTCTTTAGTGGTTGGTTTCACGATTGTTCCTGGGATGGAAGTTACACTTACTGCTGTGTCATTTCTAGAAATGTCATTTCTCCCTCCCCTTTTCCAAACAATAGTCTCATGGAAGGGACAACCTTCAGCACATTGGGGTCATTGGCCAGCCTTCATCCTGGGGACCCCTTGCCGGCTGCTGGCCAAGTCTGTGAGTCAACAAGACCTCCTGAGATCAGTCACCCGGAGCCTCTGCAAGGTTGGTGGCTAATTCCTCTCGCTAGTGAGGATCAGGGTGACCCAGGTGCCAGCCGCTGACCCAGCAGCCACGTGGACGCTGCCTGGGATTGAGGAAGCCAAAGGGAGGGGAGGAGGCGTGCGGGAATCACCCAGAACTGCGACAGAGGACGGCACCCGTCAGCCGTCACAATCCGGGAGCAAAAGCCCAGGCGACACATGAGACGGGGAAGTCCGCTAAGCAAACAGCAGCGGCTGCCCACTTGTCCCCACCACCGCCACCTCCACGTCCCCACGTTCCTGGTGATGCAGTCGAGACACAGTCTGAGTGCGAACATCGTGATGTTTTCATTATCTGCCTGATGGCGTTTTATTGGAGAAATTTGTGCCCAGAGTTGCATTTTGAAATTTTCCGTGTGAGGAGGGAAGGCATGGGGTGGGGGGAGGGAGCTGCTGCTGGATTTCGGCTCTCCTGGAGACAGCCCACCGCAAGGAGCGGACTCAGTCACAGCCCGGTTGTTTTCAGGTGACCTACTTCCCAGACAGTTTACCCTGCGCTTCTCCTCTGCCACAAAGTTTTGACATATTGGAGCCAAGAAGGAAGAGAAGTCACACTGTGTCACCAAAAAAGGAGGGAGCCCAGTGGCCCTCAGCAGAAGGGAAGAGGCGAGCCATGGGGCGAGAAGAACAGCAGGAGGGGCTCCCCCTGGCACCAGAGATGGACCCGTCCACCTCCCCCTGCCAAACCCAGGCCAGCCCGGCCAAGCTGTGATTGCCCCGAACCCGTCTGCCCAGTTTCTGGGCACAACACTGGAGATCTGCTCACTGAGGGACCTGAGAGGGTCCCCTCCAAGCCCCCCTCCTGGTGTCCTGTGGTGCTGGGCCATCAGGGTGGCCAGTGGCTCCTGAGACACAGCCAGCTTCTGGAAGGCTGTGGTGGGCTTCCTTCCTGACCGTAGCAAGTGTGGCCGCTGGAGGGCGTGCCTGGGATTTCCTCCCGGTGTCCGGGGTGTCGCTGGAGGAGGAGGGCACTGCTGGCAGCCCAGCCCACCACGGGGGCCAGCAGCCCCAGTGCCAGGCAGGGCCCTGTGCGCCTCGGTTGTCCAGCAGCACCCAGATCTTCCTGCTTGAAGAACACACTTGCCATGTGTGTTCAGTCCATTCCCCTGCCTTCAAGCAGGACCCTCGCTGTCCTCAGTGATGAGAAGTGGTGCCATCTCTAAATGCCTCCCAGCAAGGGACATCCATGCCGCGCCTCTCTTGGCAAACCTCTCCCGTATTTAACCACCCTCACTGCCAGAAGTCCTTCCTCTGATATGTCCCACCCTTCCCAGTGAGCCATGAGTTCACTCCGCACATCCTGCCCTTGGTGGGCTCGGAGAACAGCTGCTCGCTGCCCCGGGTGCGGCTGCCCACAGAGCCTTCGACATGAAAATACTGGGCCTCGCGGCTGTGAGCTCTGCCCGCCCGTGCCGTGGGTGCGAGTCTCTCCCTCTAAAGCCCTGGGGCGGGATCCCTACTGCCTTCAGCAGAAGAGGCTCTGAGGAGCCGTCCTGTACTCCGCATCACAGTCCGGCTCAAGCCCTCGCGAACAGGTAAGCAGAAAGCGGACGCTCCAGGCTCCCTGGAAGCCGCCCTCTGCACACCGTCAGAGAACTGGGCACGTCCTCCCCTTCCAGCACAGTGGCTCCAAAATGTACCCAGTGGCGTAGCTGGGGGAAGCTGTGTCCAAAGGCACTAGGGTCCCAGGGGAGGGAACCCCCACTGGCCAGCAGCGTCCACGGCCAACAGTCACATGTCATGAGGCTCTGCTCACTGTTTGACGGGCAGCCTTTGTTTCCCAGGTTTAAATGGGCTGCAAACCGGCGGGAGCCCGGGTGGCTCAGTGGGTTCAAGCCTCTGCTTTTGGCTTAGGTCATGATCTCAGGGTCCTGGGTTTCCGCTGAGCAGGGAGCCTGCTTCGTCCTCTCTCTCTGCCTGCCTCTCTGCCTAGTTGTGATCTCTGTCAAATAAATAAAATCTTAAAAAATAAATAAATAAAATTTCACTGCACCAAAGGAGGCCCTGGAGCCCCGGGCACAGAGGGACCCCGAATCCCCCTCTGCAAAGGTCCAGTGACCTTGGCCCTGCACTCTGGGTCCTCCTGGTGTGAAATGCCAACTCCTCAGTGTCAGGGAAAGAAAGCCAGGACACGCCCCTGCTACTGCAGCAGGTTTTAGGGAGGGCCACACCGCAGCCCCCGCCTGTCCTGGGACCCGGCCCCCGGCCCAACCCTGCCAGTCGGCTGAGCAGGACACGCAGGGGCTCCGAGATGCCCTGGGCTGTGTGTGGGCCCTGCCGCAGCCCTTGTCCTCAGAGAAGGAAAGTCAGAGGCAGGGGAGGGAGAGAAGGAGCAAGAAGGAAGAACAGAGCTGCTGAGTGCTTACCAAGCGCAGGAGGGGAGGCGAGCATCTGGCAGAAAAGCCGAATCGCGAGCCTGACCCGAAGGGATCTGTACTCCTGCTCGGGAGCTAAAACTCCTGCGACTCGCTCTCAACGCCACACGCGTGGCTCTGGTTGTTTTACAAAGCGCAGAAAGTGACACAGAAAAACGCTGGGGTAAGGAGAGGAGCGGGTTCAGAGGGAGAGATGACAAGGGGGCAGGCTGGCGGGGAGGGGGTTCTGAGCCGCGCTCTGGAAACAGCGACGGGCGCAGGGGCAGGAGAAGGGGCGCACGCCCACCACAAAAGGGAGGGAGAGCGAGTCTGCCGAGCAGCCCGGCGCTGGAGAGGAGGCGAGGAGGTTATGGTCTCCCCGAGACTGTAACGCTGAAGGGCTGGGAAGAGCGTGCCAAGCCATTAAGTGAGAGGGCTCCGGCAGCGTGCCCGGCAAGGCTTCCAGCGCAGAGCCCCCGAGAAGTTCGTTCGCTTCCTCGCTCTTGGCCACATGGAGCACATCCAATGGGGGGCCGCGGGCAGAAGAGATAAGGGCCTGGCTTCCAGGAGGAACTTGTGTTCCTGGGAAGGATGAAGCATGTCATACAGCATCAGAAGGCGCTGGCCGCTGACTGTGATGCCCCAGGGCTGGGGTGGAGGGGAAATGCGTGCAGGTCCCCCGCCGCCGAGACAGGGTTCCAACGCAAGGGCCAAGGTGTACAAAGCTCCCAACTGCGCCTGTGTGCGCACAGACACGTCTTCTGCATCCAGAGCATCCAGAGCTGGCTGGGGGTCCCTCTCCTGGAAGCCCCCTTCCCAGCTCTAGCACCAACTGTAGGCACAGTCCAACTGCAAAGCCCCCACAGAGGCACTGGGTGTGGACAGTCAGCCCCACACTCACTGTCACAGGTATTGTCTGCAGGTACGAACACCTTGGGGGGGGGGGGGGGGGCGGCTGGCAACCAAGCAGGCCGGATTCAGTTTCCCACAACCCCTTCCCTAGACGGGGGCTCAGGTCAGTGATGCCCCAATCCCTGCATCACTGGGATTAGAAATGACGTGCCCAGGAGGCACACAGCACAGGCAGGTAACAAGGTCTGCTGTTGTTTCCCATGATAGGCAGGTCTTGGTGAGAGAGACAGCGGGCCAGGACGTCCTGAAGCGGCTCCGTGGGGCAGAAGGTCCGTTCCCAGGAACCAGCGCGTCTCCGTGTTTGCATTCAGTCACCCATGCTGCAGACACATGCTTGTCCCATGCGCGCTGCACATCTAGGGCAGTTTCCTCTAGGATGGAGCTGCTGGTCCCATGGCAACCGAGAGGGGAACTGGGTTCTTAAGTCCCACTTCCCTAATCCAGTATGTTGGGGCCCGTGAGGGCGGCACACTCTGCAGCCAGGAGGCTGCCCGGCGCTGCACCTGCCCGCCCACCTGCCCCCTCCCTCCCAGCTTCCCTGCAGACGGCCATTCACCCCTCACCCGATTGCAGACGAGGTGGTCCTCCGCCTTGCGCTCTCCTGGACCTGCCAGAGGTGCCTATTTGCAGAGAGCTGGTGAGAAAGGCATGTTCGGCCCGTGGCCAGCGGTGCACGGAGCACTCACCCACACAACACCAGGGAAGCCTCTGGGAGTGCAGAGACGCAGGCCGAGAAGGGAGATGGATGGTTCAGAAGGTGGGTGTGCTGTCCAGCTGGCGAGGCAGGATGAGAACTTAGGATCCTGGGTTTCCAGGCTGTATGCAAATCTTCAGGTGTCCATTCCGAGGAGGGGCTGAATCGCTCAAGTGCGTTTATGCGAGGTCGTAGCGGGGGCCCAGCCGGGTTGCTGCACACGGCTCGCCCATCCTGGGTCAGGTCCAGGACTGAGGGCTGGTGGGTGGCACTTCTGGGGCCCTCTTAGGACTGCCCTGCAGGGGGCTTGGAAGAAGCTGGCCTTGGGGTCCCCTGTGGCCGTCACAGCCAGGAGGGAGCGGGAAGGAGACTTCCTCTGCTTCCAGAGTGATCTGCCATAAGCCAGCGGCGGCCCTGGAGCTGGCTGACATCTGGTGACTGAGTGGAAGGTACAGCCTTAGCTTCCAGGGCACGTGCACTTTGCTTCAAGGGGATCCCGGGGGCCCGAGGATGCCTCCGAGGTGAACTCCATTTCCAAGGGTTAGTGCAGAGGCATCACCTGCACGAGGCTTTCCAATTGGTGTCTCCCCTTTCTTGGGGGAAGGGTGTGCGATTCGCCTTCTGTCTCCTTGAAGGCAGCCCCTCCGGTGAGCACTTCTGTGGATGAACCCGCAGGTGTTTGCCTGACCTCCCCCCCCCATCTGCTGCTCTGAATGCCTCCCCCGCCCCCCGCTCTGGAGCTCAGAGAAGCCCATTCCTGGGAGGAGGGCAGGGAGCCCTGGGAGCGGGGCTGTAGAAAGCGGGGAGGCAGCCTTCCCCGCAAGGCACAGCTTTAACACCCCACCTCACAGAGCCAGGCCTCACCTGTAGGAGGCAGCCTCTCACTCAGCAGCCTCCAAGCCCAGCCTTGCCTCCCCTGCCTCCAGACAGGGAGAGAAGGGGGGGGGGGGGGGGGCCCCGGCCCCCCCCCGGGCCCCCCCCCCCCCCGAGGGGGGGGGGGGGGGGGGGGGGGGGGGGAGGCAGGCAGCCATGACGTGCTGCCCACACAGGCCAAGGTGGGGTCAGGTTCCAGGGTCCGCCCTCTGTCTGTGTTTTATGCAGAGAGAGGACACCCGGAGGGGGGAAGGCTCCCCGTGTGTCAAAGCAAGGACTGCAGCAGATGCAGAGGGGATTGCGGCCATCACAATGGCTCTCTGCACACGATGCCAAAAGCCCTCCAGTAATGCTGGTACCTGAGTCACCCCGCCCCCCACATTGAGCAACAGCTCCCCTGCCCCATTCCTGCTGTGCGGGAACCCTGCGCGGGGGAGGAACCATCGGAAGACACAGAGTCGAACAAGAAATGGCCATAGGCGAGCTGTTCTCCCTGAGCCTTCCCTGGGAATATAGCATAACGGGCTCATCACCGGGGCTTCCACAGGTAGGTCTGCAAAAGCCTGCTGGGTTGGGCCTTCATAGGCCGAACTGTGGTAGGAATTCAGGGGACAACTTGGGCCATCTCGTCAAAATATGCAGCTTTAATTAGCCTCGGAGGGACCTGTCCAGTGATCCCAGTAAGACTGTGGGGAATCTACTTAGCCCTAAATGTCAACGACCCAGCCAACCAAATGTCCCCTCGACTTCAGTGTTCCCCCTGTCCTTGGGATGGAGGCGGGGGGGGGGAGCTGCTGACAAAGGCCACCGGGACTCATCCCCACGGATGGGATGCGACCACCTGCTGTCCCTTAAAATTAAAACAAAATAAAAATAAACAAATAAAACGACAGAAACCTAAGCACAGCTGCAGCGGTGCCTCTGCCCCCCCACCCATGTCTTTGCCTCCCTGCTTTGAGCCCCAACCTCTTGGATATTTATCGTTGGTTCCCTCCTAAATCATTCCTGACGGCCGGCCTGCTCACACTCCATCACGGGCACAGGCTGCGCGGAGTCACCGTTCTGTTTAGCTTGCAGAAAAAGGAGCCTCGTAGGAAAAACCCACCCGGGAGCTGTCCGGTGCTGAACTCCGGCGTGATGGACGATTATGGGCCATCTGCACTTTCACAGGGGGATGGATTTATGAGCAGGAGAGACAGCTAGAAGAGTGTCCATTACTATAACTCACGGCCCTCTTCAGAGACATTCTAATCAGGCATCCTTTGCTCCTACCGAAAAGCCCAAGTTAAGAAATGGCAAGGGGAGAAATCAATTACATATTTCTGGGGTGTGTTTTTTGTCGTTGTTTTTTGTTTTGTTTTGTTTTGTTTTTTTGTTTTTGTTTTTGCCAAGAGCATGGCCCTCAAAGGTGTTGGGGTAAGGGAACCAGGGGGCAGGGGGTGGGGTGGCTGGGGGAGGGACCCTATGCCTGGTAAAGTGCGTTCCCATCAGCATTTCCTGGTGCCCCTGTCACACCACCAGTCCTGGTATCTTGCAACTGGTGTCAAGAAGATAGACGGCCCCAGTATGTTCCTCCCACCCCAGCCCTGCACAGATCTAGTTGAGATTTACTGACAACCAGGAATCGCGCAGAGGGATGCAGCAGGAGATATCCGGATTTTCCCAGTAGGCTGTGCAGTTTGATATTTATGTGTGGAGGGGAGAGGAAAGGAGTGAACCACACCAGCGCTGAGGGTGGGCGCTGAGCTGGGGGCCTTCTGTACACTGATTCACAATAATCTTAGTCCTATTCCATAGGCGAGAGAGCGAGGGCCCACAGAGGCACGTGACACAGCCAGGTTTTCAGCCCAGGTCCATCCAACCCTTAGCAGCCTGTTGCCCGCAGGCCCCGAGGCTGATGCCTGTCCCCGCCAGGGGCCGGGAGTCCTCGGCTTCCCAGGGCCTCTCCCACGGGAGGCTCCTCCTGGCCTCACCTAATCTGACCACAGCCCTCTGTGATAGGCAAGACCAGGTATTTTAATTCCCATCTTAAAAATGAGGAAAGTAAGGCCCAGAGAGGTTAAGCGGCTTTCTTGAGGCCACACAGCTAAGCAGCGGTCCATCCGGGATCCAGCACACGGCTCCTGGCTCTCTGCTCAGCACCTGCTTGCTCGCTTTCCCAGGAGGCTGTTCTGAGCGTGGCCACGCTGGACAATTTCCTTCCATGGGGTCCTGGCCTCTTTCAGACTCTGCCTCTGTAATTCCTGATCCTCTCTCCCTGACTGCACCCTCTCCTGGGTCCGCACCCCTCTGGGCAGGTTGTCACCCAGCTCACCGGCAGAGCCCTTGGGAACTCAGCCGCGTGGACGAGCTCTAGGACTCTAACCACAGACGGTGGGACTCAGGGAATGAGGGACCGACCGCCTCCTGCCAGGACCCTGCCACCCTCCAAGACGCCCAGCTCAGCATTAGCAACAGCTGACACGTGCTCTGGAGTAGGGCCATGATGGGACAAGATCAGCTTGCAGCTGAGACAGCAAAAGTTCAGCAGATCACTCTTTTGTTGCTTTTATTTATTTTGATTAATTTTTTTTTTTTTTTTTTTTTTTTTTTTTTTTGGTAACTACACTTGTACTTGCCTCGCCCCGAGAGCTCACCTGTGGCCCTTGGCCTGGAAGAGCTTCTGCTCTTGCCACACATTTCCTCTATCACCCGTCCATCCATGCAGACTGAGGACAGGACCGGAGTGTCCCACAGACGGTGTGACCAGGGAGACAGTCTGCGGCCGGGGCAGCCAGTGGCGCAGCCCTAGCACGTGGTGTTTGTGAGCACTTGAAAGGTGGCCAGTGGGCCCAAGGAGCTGAATTTTTAATAGTATTTCATTTTAATTCACTTAAGTTTAAAGGGCCATGGTTTTCAATAGGCCAGTTCTGGACGGTGAGCTGCCCAAAACGAACAGCCTCTAGGTCTCACGCTGCCTGACCTCATCAGGCACTGGCCGAGGGCAGGTGTTGACAAGACCCTCAGGTCCCAAAGCTTAGAAACCCGAGCCGCGGAAGGGGTATATCTCTCTGCAGCCTGAGACATTTGGCTTCCCTGTGAAAACAGCATTGACTTGATGAATGGCCGGTGCCTGCACTTTGAGAAATTAAATTCTTGGCTTGAAGCAAGCAGCATGGGGATAACTGCGGCTGGCCAGGGAGAAGACACAGGGCACCGGAGGGAGCCTCGGCAGAAGAAGGCTCGGGTTCTGGCCCTGGTGGGATGGGGAGCGGAGGGCAGGTGGGCAGAGAGCTGAACCAGCAGGTGCCCCAGGTACTGGCTGGAAGGGAGCATAAACATAGCAGCCCCACGGCAGAGAGGGAGCGGGGCGCTCGGCAGGAGCGAGGCGTGGCCCACGCCCACCTATCATCCCAGACTCTGGCCCCCACGGCCCCATCACTGGAGGGATCTCTCCAGGGCCCCCTCACACCGGCTCTGACCTTCCCCAGAGCTGTCCTCACCGCAGACACAGGAGAGTGTATGGAACCCATGATTTGCAGCCCAGCTCTCCTCTCCATGGAAACCAGTTCCTCTCCTGCTTCATTATTACTATTATCTTCGTTAATGCTTGATATAATGTCGTGTCCATTACGGCCAGCCCAGGGGCTCCTATAAAGGGCCATTTCCCCAAACCTGCCCCCCCGCCCCGGCCAAACTCCCGCAGGCAGTCCTGTCCTCCTGCGCAGAGGTGGGGGAGGAGACGGCCTCACCCTCCGTGCCTCTTCTCCCACTGTAAGAACTACTGACGGTGGTATCATACGGCCGTGCCATAAACTCACGTCACCCCGGGCACTTCCTTCACTATGGCCTCCCTCTGTAATCCAGCAGCTCCTCCAGACCTGGTGTCTTCTCCTCCTTCCTCTTGCAAGAAGGTTTGCAGGTCCCACGGGGGCCTTACAGGACACCCTCTGGGCCGCGCCTCTCTCTTGCAAAGCCCGGGAAGCCTGAGGCCACCATGGCCTGATGTCCGTCCCCCGGGTGCGGGTGCGTCTTCAGGAAACAGGGAATCCAAACAAACACTCATGGGCCCTCCCACTGCTGGGCTAGATTCACCCCATCGCTGCAAGGCTCCAGCTAGGGTCTCGCCCCTCCCCCGCCCCCAGTCCTCTCCACTTGGCCCCCGCCACTGGGTCACCGCCCCCCCCATCCTCTCCACATGGCCAAGGGTGGTGTGCGGTTATGGGGGAGTCTGGTTCCTTCTCAGGCCTTCAGACCTGTCAGTGCTGACCTCTCCTCCTGATCTCAAGTGGAGGAAACCACGCATGCCAGCAGTGTCTCCATTCACGCCTCCAAGTCGGAGCCCGAGGGCCACCCCACACACCTGTGCCCACCCCAGGGGAGGGAGCATGACTGTCCTCTACGTCTGCAGCTACCGAGCCATGGGCTGTCAGATGAAAGCCAGAACGATGTGTGCACGCGTGACTGTATGCACGCACGCGGGGACGTGTTCACGTGTGTGCGTGTGTGCACGCCGGCGTGTTCACTGTTCCCCACCTGAGGTCAACCTCACCCTGGGATGGGCGTCTTCTCTTTCTCCCACCCCCCTGGTCCCCAACAGAGGGGCCAGCAGGTGAAAAGACAGCTCAGGGTGTCAC